>NW_019263695.1:127019-166204 GCF_002742605.1 Olea europaea var. sylvestris | reverse complement strand
AACAGAATAACTCACTTTTATGCAAAACTCACAAATATGAAATCATTTCCGAGTCCAGGATACTTGACGAAGTGAAGAATACCACCTTACGATCGAGAAACGAATCAGGAGAATTTCTCAGAAGCCTCGATTCTCGTTGAAGCGAAAATGCGGGAACTTGGCTTTCGAATAGCGGAAATAGGAAAGGGAGGGAACGGCGGTTAACGGTAGTGAACGGCAGCGTTATGGCGTGGTCATTGCCATTGGCTGCGGGGAATTGAGGGAAAGGGGGACTGAATTGAAGGAGTCAAACGAGAGCTTTCATTAGTATTGTACCTATTTTGAAATCTGAATTACATTAAAGGACTAAGATTGGCCCAAAGTTGTGAACTACACATTCACTATATTTATTTTAAATGGGAATATATATATATATATATATATATATATATATATATCTATTGTTTCGCGTGGGTAGTCGCTAACAATTAAAAAGGGATCAGACGATTATGTAAGGTACAAACCTCTTGAGACAAAGTTCCAAAAAGGGGTGTTTTATTGGCAATGACTTTACAATTGGAATTTAAACAGAATGTCTCCAAGGGGCGCAAGCACACGAGTACTGAAAGAAATATTTAAGTCTAAACTAAGAAATTGAAATTACATATTTTTTGTTTGAGAGTGTTTGATTTGGGATTCTTTTGCTCTATGTCTTTTCTTCCTTTTATATTCCCTTGATGCTCTCTTTGTGATCAACCGCTCAGAAACTGTTTAATTGCTTTATAACTGCCCATTTTCTTCATCGTGGCCAACTTATCGTGGAGCTACCGTCTCTAAATGTTGCCACTACTCTTTGTCGTTCAATCGTCTTCAACTGAACTTCTTGAATCGTGGAACGTGATAAGATTACTCAATAACTGTTTCAATGACTGTACTTTTGGATAATCATAATACCTTATGTTTGCTAAGATCCTGGGCGATTCAAAGGTTTGGGCGAGAACGGGGTTATAACTCTGGGTGATTGCATGGCATTTCATTCGCTCAGATCTTGGGTGTCTTGCAAGTTTGGGCGATGGTGTTACCGCGTTCGTGGGCTTCCACTGCATTCATTAATAACCATATTTGGGCATTTATCCTGAATTGCCCAATTGGGCTTCATTCTTTGGGCTATTCGATTTGGGCTGCACTTTTAGTGTGTCAACAATTACCCCTCAATATGACAGAATTAATACCAATTATTAATTTTTGCCATATTCACTTTGTGTTTCCCAACAACATTTGAAATTTTCAAGAATTTTAATCATTATTTTCTTCCTTAGCCTAAAAAGGTGTGACGTTGCAAACCCTTATGATCCCCAAATACACGCCATTTCATTGCCTCATTGTTTCGCGCTTCTCTTTCGCACTATTAATGTTCATCTTCTTGCTTCTCTGCTACGTTTCTCAAGCAAATTTCAACAAAACTCTATTTCGTTCCTAATGGCTGCTTCACAATCCCAATCTGGTGACTCCTTCAGTTTCGAAGACTTCCAGAAACTCCTCACCCAGCCATATATAATTTCGAACTTCCTTGCACCAGCCAATATTGAACTCAATGAGTTCTATCTAGGTCCTTCATTCAACAACGTCAAGGCCGTCAAACAAGTGGCGGTGGGCCAGTTGTTCTCTTGTACTCAAGGCCCTCTATTTCTAAACTCTTTGCCGCTGAGGCCACTTCGTGAAAGAGGTATTCACACTTGGCCTAAATCTGATATTGTTTTCCGTAGATGGTATGCTAGCCATGTGAGTCATGGTCCTACCAAGGCAATTTTTTATAGTGCTAGGATTTCTGATTTGTTAGAAATTTCTCTTCAACCCCCTATTTTTGATTCAGCGCTTTTCCCTATTGCTTTAAGTTTTTGATCCTTTGGGTATAATACTTTTATTTTTCCTCTTGGTCCCATGTCCATTACTTTAAGGGATGTTGGGGCCTTAGTAAATCTGCCACTTTTGGGCGATACCATTTTTCCTGGTATTTTGATTTCTGGTATCGCCCCAAAATTTGACAGAAAACTCATCGAGTCATATTCAAGCCTGCAAAGCTGTTATAATCACTCGAACGCTGAGCCTTCCCATGCTGAGCGTGTGGCCTTTATTCAGATTTGGCTGTGTAAATATGTTCTGTGTGTGCCAAACATGAAGCCTTCCATGAGCTATTTACCCATAGCGCACGAATTGGTGCGTAATAGGCCTTTGAATTTGTGTTCTTTCTTTTTGGCTGCCCTCTATAGAGGCATGGCTTCTCTCCCATTCCAATTGAAGAATGGTGCATTTCCCACTGGCAGTGGGCCTCTTTGGTTCACTCAAATGTGGTTGAGAACCTATTTTCCATCACTTGGTGCTCTATCCTTTTCCCTTCCTTCTGCTAGCTGCTATGGGCTAGCTATTGGCCCACTGAGCCCTATAAATATGTCCAGAAGGGACATCTTTTCATTCTTTTATACTTTGAATTCAATTCCTTCTTTCTTTCCTTTTCCTCCCTTTTTAACTCCAGATTATGTACAACCCCCATCCACTCTGGACAGCGCGAGGACCCTCTGCTCATTTGGGTTCAATTTTTGACCGGGAGGGAGTTGTTCCATGATATTTTGACTGGAACCAATGCCAAAGCTAGGGTTGAAATATATGCTCCCCAATTTTTTGCTCGTCAACTTGGTTTTGGCTAAACTTGGCCTGTTCCCCCTTGTTATTCAAGAAACTTGATAGGTCGCTTCCACACCATTAATAAGGCAGAGGTAGAAGCTATAGATGCTCACAATATTCTTTTGACGAGTAACTTTTCATTAGCCCCCTTCAATCCTTGCCATGCCATCCATCCCCTTTTTGAACAACTCTGATCATCAGTGCAGCGCAGATTGTTTGCAACTGATGCCAATCGCGCTTTCGATTCACTGGATCAACCAGACATTTATTCCACTTCTCCTGTTTTGGTCACCGTTGTGTCCATTAGGAGTCCTTCCTCTTCTGCTCGTGCTAAACATTCAGTTCGTCCATCTACTTCTCTTTCTACCAAGCCCACTGCAACTAAGAGTGCCCCAAGCCGCAAACGGCCAGCCTCAGCATCTCCCATTTTGGAGGATGATGATGATGACACTCCTCTCATTGTCAGGAGAAAGGTAATTAAATTAGTTTACTCACAAGCATACCTTTCTATACTTAAAACTTTTTTACGTGCTGATGGTTCATTCGGATTTCTCAGAAAAGCTCAGCCTCTCCTTCGAAGGCTTTGGTGTTGGTACCTCCTGTTCCATCATCCTCTGCTGAGGCTACTTCATCCAAACCAGTTGATTAATGGACTACGCTTAAAGAGAAACCTTCAGTCCCGGAATCCTCATCACAACCAATGGATGAGCCACCTTTTTCTCAGGACGTCAGCCTCCAAAACGTCGAACCAGAAGGTAATACATTTTTGATGTTTTACATTTGCTTGTGCTATTGGTTTTTAATTCGTTGCTTTTTGAGTTCTGCAGATGCTCCCACGGGTTTACCCGTTGTGGAAAAGTCTTCTCGCTTAGACAAGGGGAAGTCCTCACAAGTGGTGGAGCCACAGGAAGTAGATTTGGCTAGGGATATGCCACCTTCCAAGATTGCTGATGAGGTAATCTTTGCTTCACTTTTACTTCCACTTTGTTCATTGTAGTGAAAACCTTCAATGTTGGCAACTTTCTTTGCAGGATGCTGATAAGATCGTGCATTCCATCCAGGACTTGTTCACTTCCTGGAGGCAAGTCAAGACGTCTAGCCCTGCTTCAACCAGTCGTCATTCTGCTTCTTCAGAGGAAGATATGAAATTCCTCAAGCAGTCGATATTTGAGTATGTGTCCTTTATAGATATGGACATCGGTCAGGCTAGTGCTGCCAAACATAAGGATAAGCTTGAGCATTTGAGTGCGAAGTTGGAGCAAGCACTGACACTTCCGTCGCTCAATCTTTCTGCTTATTTTAAAGCGACGTTGAAAGTTGTCCATTCCGAGATTCTCTCATTGCTGGGAAAAATGTTGAACTGAAGGCCAAAAGTACTCAATATCTTCGCGCTATATCTGAAAGAGAGTCTTTGCTTCTGGAGATCAACAAAGCTGAGGACGAATTGAAAGAAATCTCTTCTAAAGTCATGATTGAAGACTCTTTGATGACCAGTTTGGCTGCACAGATGAAGGAACTTCAAGCAATGATGGACGACTGCAAGGCGAGAATGACTGCCAAAAAATGCAATGCCTCCCAAGGAATTGAGCGAACCAAGTCTTTGGTCAAGCAGTACAAGAAGCTGGAAGTTGATGACGATTTTGTGGCTGAAGTGAATGTCACTTCTTCTCAGCAGAGCGAGAATTGGGGGAGACTTAGGGAGAGAATTCATTCAGTTTGGGGCGAATTGTAATTAAGACATTTAATGCCTTAACTTTTCTTTTTGTACCTTCGTATTAATGTCCATTGGTAATTCTGAACATACCAGCAGCCATTATCATTAATGAACGATTAATTTGTCTTCTCATGTATTTATTGACGTTGTTTTTAATCATCAACCCCCCAAACATTTAACAGCTTTATACTAAGATTCGTGCATATTTTCTCTTGGTATTTCTGTTTCTTTTCCCAAGACTTCGGGCTATTTGATTCTAATTACTAGGCACGAATGTGGCTGTTCATATTCTGTCCCTTCACCTTCATGCCTCTATAAATACACTTATATTCCACACTTGTCATTTTCACTTCCATTCTCTTCTTCAAAACCAATTTGCTACCATTGTTTGGCATTTTGACAATCGATCCAAAATCTTCGTCTTCCATGGAAATGGATCGTTTGATCTGCCCATTTTGCCATCTTTCTTGATGTCACCTTTGGTATGGGAGATATTGGAAATATTCTTTGGCCAACAAAGTTCTTCCCATCGTCTCTATGTTCCTTACAACGAGTTCAATGATAGAAAACAATTTTGAGGACGCCTGCAAGCCACCTTGATTGCTGAGAGTACTTCTCAGCCTCCTTGCCCGTCATTGCAGTGATGCATTTAGGAAGGCGATATGAGGGTGTTTCTTCTTCCTTTCTGCTTGTTGAGAGTGCTTCTCGACCTCTCTGCTTGCCTTTGCAGGTGTGCGATCAGGATGGCAATTAAGGCCAGTTCACTCTCTTACTCGGCGATCAACCGGGAGATTAGTTTGCTCTTAACTGTAGTTTATAGAGCATTTAGCATTTTGTATTTTGCAACTTTGTAATGAACGTTTAATAATAAAGGAATTTATTTGAACGTATTTCGTTCTGGCCCTTTTTTGCTCTACGATCGTTCAACGCGATTTGATTACGCTTTTATTTGTTCACTTTCCCATAAGGAAGGAACATATTTTTTTTAAATATTTGTAATTAATAAACCTCATGTGCTTGGTGTCGTCTAAATCTTCCAAATGATAGGCTCCATTAGGCAACACATTATTTACTTTATATGGTCCTTCCCAATTGGGCGACCACTTGCCATACTTTAGATCTTTACTATCCAAAGGGAGTACTGTTTTCCAAACCAATTCGTCCAGGCTGAACGATTTGGCTATAACTTTTTTATTATAAAATTTAGCCATTCTTTATTTTTGAACTTGCAATCTATCTAGGATGTCCAACTTTAATTCGTCCAACTCTAATAAGTTTTGAACTAGTGATTCAGTATACTCATCACCACTTAACTTATGTTGTAAACACACTCTGATCGATTGCACGTTGATTTCCATAGGCAAAATGGCCTCTTATCCATAAGTGAGTTGGAAATGAGTAATTTTCGTACTTGACCGAGGCGACGTCCTATAAGCCCATAAGGCCTTGTTTAGACATTCGTGCCAATTTCTGGCATTTTCATCTATCATTTTTCTTATGATATTTTTGAGAATCTTATTAGAAGATTCTGCTTGTCCGTTGGATTGAGCGTAATATCGTGTGGAGTTCACTAATTTAACGCCATTCTCACCCAAGAATTTATTCACTTGATCCCCATTTAAAGATATTCCGTGATCTACCATCAAAGTTTGTGGAATTCCAAATCTATAAATGATGTGGTCACGAATAAATTCTATGACGTTCTTTTGGGTGATCTCCTTTAAAGGTATCGCTACTACCCACTTAGTGAAATAATCAGTTGCAATTATAACAAAGGTATGTTGCTTGGACGATGGGGGATAAATCTTCCCTATCAGGTCTATCGCCCAACCCTTAAACGGCCAAAGTTTGATAATAGGTGACATCTCTCGTGCTGGCGCCCTTTGTATTGGACCATGTTTTTGGCATGCTAGACAACTCTTTGAATACTGAACGCATGACTCTCCCATCTTTGGCCAGAAATATCCATTCCTAATAATTAACGATCTCATCCTTTGGCTAGCTTGATGAGCTCCACATTATCCCTTTGTGTACTTCAGCCATGATCGTCTTGGCTTCTTGCAAACTTACACATTTTAGCAATATACCATCAGAGCGTTTCTTAAACAACTCTTCATCTATCTGTATATAGTTTAGCAAATGAAACTTCATTTTTCTACTATCTTCTTTATTAGGTTCTTTAAGGAACCTTTTAATCTCTGTCCTCCAATCTATTGCATCTCCATCTTGTATGCAATGAATTTCAATTGCTCTCGCCCTTCTTTGGATCACGGGCAATATTGTTCCATACTCACAAGCAGACTTCCAATTTAAAACCTTTGAGTACCCTAAGGCCGTCTGGGCCAATTCGTTCGCTACGTCATTATATATCCTATTAACACATTGAAGCTCTATTTGGTCGAATTCTTCCAACAACTTTTGGGTGATTTCATACTGACTTAAAATGGAATCATTTTGGCATTTAAAATCACCAATCAATTGGTGAATTACCAATTGAGAATCGCCTCTAACGATCACATTCTTTATCCCCATATCTATCATTAATTCTAGGCCCACGATTAAGGCTTCGTATTCGACCTGATTGTTGGTGCACATTCTGTCCAAAGTGAATGCGAACTTGTAACAAATCCCTAAAGGATTTATCAATGCTACCCCTACTCCTGTACCTTTAGAGGTTTTCGATCCATCGAAATATAAAATTCAAGGTTTTAATTCAAATGAATTGATCTCTAACTCAATTTCTTCAGGCATATCAAGGCATGGATGATCGGCCAGAAAGTTAGCCAAAACCTGATTTTTGACTGCCTTTTGGGGTATGTATTGTACTTCGAATTCTAATAAAGCTAATGTCCAATGGCCTACTCTTTGGTGCAAAATAGGGCGAGAGCGCATATACTTAACCAAATTTACTTTAGAAATTACATAAATGGTCACAGGCCGTAAATAAGCCCTTAATTTTGTACATGTGAAATACAATGTAAGACATAATTTTTCAATGGCAGAATAATTACATTCACATTTTGTTAACCGTCTACTCAATTAGTAAATTGCCCTTTCTTCACCAAATCGGACTTCCTACGCGACCATTCCAGCTATTGATTCTTCTTCAGCCGATACATACATTTTCATTGGCTGTCCTTGGATTGGTGACACCAACACTGGTGGGCTTGATAAATATGTCTTTAGGCTTTCAAAAGCCTTTTGATACTCTTCTTTCCAGACAAATTCGTCCTGATTTTTCAACTTTAAAAGCAGCGAAAAAGTTTTAGTTCACCCTGCACAGTTAGAAATAAAGCGTCTTAAAAAGTTTACTTGGCCTAGAAACCTTTGCAATTCTTTTCTGTTGCTAGGTGATTTAACCTCTAAAATGGTCTTCGCTTTATTTTTATCAAATTCAATCCCTCTTTTGTGTAATAAGAAATCAAGAAAATTCCCTACATTAACACCACATGCACATTTCAAGGGATTCAACTTTAATTTATATTGCTTCATTCGCTCAAATGAATATTTTAATTGTTCAAAATGGTCTTCTTCTTTAAGGGATTTGACCACTATATCATCTACATACACTTCAACAAACTTGCCTATCATATCATGAAAAATCAAATTCATTGTCCTTTGATAAGTTACTCCTGCATTTTTCAGGCCGAAAGGCATAACTACCTATTCAAAACATCCTAGAAACCCAGGGCATCTAAATGCAGTTTTGTGTATATCTTCCTCAGCTATGTAAATTTGATTGTATCTTGAATATCCATCCATGAAGGAATATTCATCTTTAGGTGTGGCTATGTTTAGATTCGTAAAGTCTATGCACACCCTTAGTTTATCATTCTTTTTTAATACCGGGACGATATTGGACAACCATTCAACATATCTGACCGTTCTAATAAAGCCTACTTTTAATAATCACTCTATCTCTTCCTTAATTTCAGGAAGTATATTAGGAGCGAAACGCCTAGAAGGTTGCCTATGAGATTTAAAATTAGGCTTGGTTGGTAATCTATGTTCCACCAAATCTCTATCTAAACCAGGCAAATGTTCATATTCCCAAACAAAACAATCTTTGTACTCCTTTAATAAAGCTATTAATTTATCACTAACCTCTTGATTGAGCATTTGGCTGATGAACGTTGGGCGATCTTCTCCTTCATTGCCAATATTTACTTTAATCAAGGGATCTTGTGCTTGCGCGTATCTAGGCTTGGCTATCCTTATCACTTCGTCGTCCAGTTCCCTTGTAGTCACTTCTTCTTCTAAACAATCCACCTTGTTAACTTCTCGGTCAATACTTTGTTCCAACTCGAACACTGCCAATTTGTCTCTCAATGCTTTCAAGGCTGCTGCTTCTTTCGTCTTGTCTTTGCATTCTTTATTGAAAGCCATTAATTTGGCTTTGAAGGCCTGAATATCGGCCATTTGTCTTTGTTGCTTACAACTCATTTAAAACTCCTTGATTATTCTTTTGCTAATCACTGGCTCCTCCAGGACCACTATGTTTGGCCTCATCTGACTGAACATTTCAGTGAGTGCATCCACCGAAAACGGCTCTTCACTCTATGTGACGATCTGAGTTTTCTCTCCATCCTGGATTACTCTGACAGGTCCATAATTTCCTTCATACATGAACATTTCCACTGAGTTTGCTTCTGCGACAAAAGGCCTATCATCAGCTTGCACCACCTCTGCTTCGCCCTTGTCATTCCAAAAAATTAGGCACTGATGGAGCGATGAAGGTATACAGCGACTCCCGTGTATCCAATCTCTTCCCAATAACACATTGTAACTAGTGGGACCATCTATTATAAAGAAGACTGTGGTCCTAGTAATTGTTCCTATAGTTATGTCTAATAGCATAACCCCTTTAACTAAAGTTGCTCCTCCATTGAAATTTGTCAGGATGACTTCCGTTGGGATCATATCACCTTCTGTCTTTGCTAATTTCTTCATCATCCTAGATGGAATGGTGTTTATAGCTACTCCATTATCGACAAGCACTTTTGTCACAGGTATGCCGTTAACTAGAGCTTTAACGTACAATGGCCTCAAGTGTTTGGTCAATTGCATGGCTGGCTGCTTAAAAATAACCTTTTGGCAGCATTTATTTCCACTTCCTGCTTGTCCTCTGTCGAATTACCCTTTTGTGATAAGTCAACGTGCAGCATATCGCACTGAGCCTCTATCTCCTGAATTTCCCTTTTACTGTTTTCTAATGCTTCTTCTTCGATTACCCAACCTGTGGAAGGAGGCATTATTCTTGGAGGTGATCCATACTTTTCAGAGCGAGGCACTCACTTCTTCCTTTTGGACGTCCCGTACAGCACATAAAAATCGAAAGAACGCCCAGATAGTTCTCCCAATAAGTCTACTTCACGAACTCCCTTTCGATACAGTTGCTTCAACAGAGTATTGTACGATACTCCTCTTCTTCTTCTTTTTGCCTCCAGATCGATTTCCTCTTCGATGTTTGTCATACCATTATCTTCTTCACTATTGTAGGTCTCTCTAGAAGTTTGGCCTTCTTCATATTCCAGCATACATGTCTCATCTTCGTTATCCTCCATTTCTTCTTCTCCCTTCTCTTTATTCTTGAAGTCGTTGGCTAGTAAATAGTTATTAGCCACGACAGGAGGCAACGTACCAAACTAAATAGTAAAGGGTTGATCTGGATCTTGTCCATCCCTTCTGTCTCGCTCAAACTTCGACCTCCTAGAAGAAGTCTCTGGCAATTTTTCCATAGGTTCGCCTGTACCAGTCTCTTCACTGTCTTTGAGAACATTTTGATTGGTTGTCTCGAGTAGTCTAGGTGCCTTTAGGCGTAGCATTCCCTGTTGTTGTCTCATTATTCGCACATAGTTCCGTTGAAAACGCCTTTGTTAGGTTCTAGTCATCTCGTTGAAAGGTATCGTCCTTCCAGCCTTATACTGGAACGAATGCCATACATTTGGTTGGCGAGGTTGTGGTCTGAATGTTCTTCCATTATTTCCTGGCCTGAACTGCCTCTCAAAAGGTGGTCCCTTCTAGAACGATATACCCTGCCCTCTACCAGATTGAGCGTTTGGGAAAAACTAGGGCAATGGTAATGCTGCCATATCGCTGGTTTCTCTGCATTTGCACTCACTTCTTTTTTGCATCTTGCACATTGGACGTCTTCGTCCTTTTTGGGCTCCTTCCCTTTAATACGTTCAAAGACACAGGGATGTAGTCCAGGGCTTCTTCTCCATCATCTATAACCAACTTGAACTTTGGTAACTTGTTTTTGAAACCAGACGTCACCATGTTCACTCCAAGTGGCTGTGGAAAAGGATTTTCATTGACTACCATCTTCCTCTTATCCTCGAACGTAATTCGTCATTTTTCAATGGCATCCTGTAACACATGGTGAAAAACCAAGCAGTTGTTTGTCAAATGTGACCATGCATTATGCCACTTACAATATTCTTTATCCTTAATTTGTTCAGAGCTTGGAAATTTATGCTTGTCGCTCAACTTTATCTACTTATCCTTATATAATTTATCAAATATAAGGTCAGCTTTGGTTACATCGAACGAGAACGTTCTAGCCTTTATGTTTTCATCTTTTATAGGCTCATCCTTGCCTGACGGTCTAGGCTTAGCCATTATAGGACAAGTATATGTGTCTCCTTTAATTAATTCGGCCAAACACATTTCGGTTTGATCATAATACTCGTCGTTAATGGTATGAACATCAAAATTTGGGTCTCTATAATAGGTCCCTTTGCTAGAATTTTTCATTTATTCTTCCTCTCTTATTAATCGTTTATACCTAATCACGTTCGCGCTCAATTAGAAAAGATCAGGAAATTCCTTGTCTTGGAACTTCTTCTTCAAATCAAAGTTTAGACAACCTTGAACAATTTTGACAAACTCCTTTTCAGGCAAAGGTACAAAATATTTACTTCTCGCTGTTTTGAACCTTTGAAGGAAACCTTCTGCCCATTCGTTTGGCATTTGACGTAGATTCGCCAAATCGACCAAAGTAACTTCAGACTTAGTCTTATAAAATTGAGCGTGGAACAATTGCTCCAATTGTTGCCATGTTTGAACAGAGTTTGCTGGCAAATTGATTAACCAGGAGAAGGCTACTCCTATTAATGAACTAGGGAACAGTCTCATTTTATGGTAATCAGTTACGTCACCACTTTGCAATGTGAATCGCCCTATGTGTTTTAGAATAGACACCTCTTCTAAATCGGTAAACAGTGAGAATTATGGCACTTTATACCCTCTAGGCCATGGATATGCTTGGTGTACCCAATCAGGATATGGCTTTGTGTAAGTTGGCATAATGATAGGACGTACTCCAAAAGCCATCTGGTCCTCCTTGATTGGCAACAAAGTTACCATGATTTGGGCCATTGTTACCATTAGCCTGAACATTTATTCCCTCATTAACACATGGGGTATTCTGCCTATTATTTATGACATTATCTCTTACATTTTGATTACCCCCCCAAGTTAGATATACCAATGTCACTATTCTGATTTGGTATTGCACCACCTCCCTGGTTTGAAGTAGAGGGATCAAAAGGTGGTTCTATCCCTTGATTTGAACTTAGGACTGGGAGATTATGTCTCACAATTGTCCTAGTTTAAAAGTGGTTTGCAAGAGGCACAACTGGTTGACAAATTTGGCCTACTAACTTATTCATTATTTCATTCAAAGTATTCAATTGTTTGGCCATGTTATCGTAATGTGCATTCCCATTCTGGGTAAATCTTTTCATATCATGAATATTTCATAGATTTACCTGTTCAACGACATCTTGTGTGAGTTCTTCGAGCAATGCATGCTTGGTTTGAGGACTCAACTCTGTCATTGGTTCGTAACGACTGTGATTACTCTGATTCTGTCCATCTATTCATGGAGAGCTATGCTGCTTCTCATATCGCTCAATCACAAATTGGACTCCTCCCTGACTTGCTGCTTCCTTATCGGATTTCTGAGACATATTGTTTCACCTTTTGTATCTTCAACACCAAGGTCCCACTGGGCGTGCCAAATTGTTTCGTGTGGGTAGTCGCTAACAATTAAAAATGAATCAAACGATTGTGTAAGGGACAAACCTTTTGAGACAAAGTCCCAAAAAGGGGTGTTTTATTGGCAATGACTTTACAATTGGAACTTAAACAGAATGCCTCCAAGGGGCGCAAGCACACGAGTACTGAAAGAAATATTTAAGTCTAAACTAAGAAATTAAAATTACATATTCTCTGTTTGAGAGTGTTTGATTCGGGATTCTTTTGCTCTATGTCTTTTCTTCCTTTTATATTCCCTTGATACTCTCTTTGTGATCAACCACTCAGAAACTGCTTAATTGCTTTATAACTGCCCATTTTCTTCATCGTGGCCAACTTATCGTGGAACTGCCGTCTCTAAATGCTACCACTACTCTTTGTCGTTTAACCGTCTTCAACTGAATTTCTTGAATCGTGGAACGTAATAAGATTACCCAATAACTGCTTCGATAACTGTACTTTTGGATAATCATAATACCTTATGTTTGCTAAGATCCTGGGCGATTCGAAGGTTTGGGCGAGAACTGGATTATAACTCTGGGTGACTGCAAGGCACTTCATTCGCTCAGAACTTGGGCGTCTTGCAAGTTTGGGCGATGGTGTTATCGCGGTCGTGGGCTTCCACTACATTCATTAATAATCATATTTGAGTCTTTATCCTGAATTGTCCAGTTGGACTTCATTCTTTGGACTATTCGATTTGAGCTGCACTTTTAGTGTGTCAACATATATATTATAAAATAAAAAACATAGCCCATATAACTGAAAAGGAATTAATTTAATTAACTAGTTTTAAATTGATTATTTAATTATAGCTAATTGGAGAATAAAAGCATAATCTAAAAATCTGCAATTTTTTACTCTTCTCAAGACCTGCTATCAGATAGTTCAATTCTTTCGTAAATAATGTTAGAATTTATCAAATGCTAAAAAATACTTTTGATTGTTTAATAATAAGAAATTTGGCTCTAAAATCAATCTCAAACGTGGTCTTATCCACCATTTATTTCTATATATTTATATTTTAAATGATTTATAAACACTTCCTATGCATGTTTAACAATATCTCCAAGTAGCTCTATTTTTAAAGAACATTTTGTAGTTTAAAGGGTATCTATAAATTTAGTGAGTAAAAATTTTTAAATGCTCCAACGACCTCTTTATCTTTAGTACTTAATTTTACTACTCCCAATATATATTTGTTATTGTCTCAACGTGTATTTCTACATGCTATCCTCTTCAAATTTTTTTTGTTTAGAAGATACGGACGAATAATAGACAAATTGGAGAATTAATGAAAAATACGTTACCAAAGGTGTAATGGTGGTTTAGGTCGGACCTAGGCCTAGCGGCATTTCTCTAATTGACAATAGTCAATGTAATTAAATATGTCGGACCTCTATTAGATGAGTGAAGTTATATTACACGATAAACACTTAAATATAACAATCATATTTGTATACGATCGAATCGATGATGTCTCAAGCGTCCGAGGTCTTGATGTCGTGGTATAATGATATGAATGGTTTAGGATCTGTGGTGTTATGATTTAATAACAGTATATATAATCGAAGTTTTCCTCATTTTACACGAACTAAATTTAGCTCCAATTTATATATAAAAATTTGAACATGTAATGATTTGAGTTGGGGACATTTGTTGTTTGATCTATATTACGTAAGATTTGGACCCGTTTCCCCTTACCTGTGCCACCGGCATGGCGGCACACATGAAAATCACAACATGTAGACATTGTCTTATCAAAGATTTTTACGCTCTACTTCACAATCATTCCCATGTGATACAAAGAATCCACATACATGTTCGAGAACCAGGACCCTGTAAATCAGCTTTTGAATCAAATGCGTTCTCAGACGCTCCTCAACTGCTCGATGAAATGTCTAGACGAGATGTTGTATCATTGACAGCTTTGATAGGCAACTTCGCCAGACAAAACCAGCATAAAGAAGCAATGACTTTGTTCTCAACAATGCTTCATTTAAATATTCGACCGAATGAGTACACTTTTGGTACTGTAACTCGTTCCAGTGTTCTTTTAAAAGATCTCTACTTAGGCCAGCAGGTTCACTCTTTCGCGAAAAAAATTGGTCTTAATTCCAATGTCTTTGTGGGTAGTGCAGTGTTAGATCTCTACGTAAAGTTCAGCAAAATTAGGGATGCCGAAAGGGCGTTTGAGGATATGTATGAACCAAATGTGGTTTCTTACACAACTTTGGTTCGTGGTTATATTAAAGAAGGGCGATTAGATGAAGCTATTCGGATCTTTTGGTCGATGCCAGAGAGAAATGTTGTTTCTTGGAATAATATGATCAGTGGTTGTAGCCAAATAGGACATAATGAAGCAGCAGTAAATTTCTTTATTGAGATGTTGAGAGAAGGTGTCATGCCTAGTGATTGTACCTTTCCTTGTGCCATGATTGCAGCAGCTAACATTGGAGCACTCGGCATGGGGATGAGTTTTCATGCTTGTGCAGTAAAATTCTTTGGAGGGCTTGATTTGTTTCTTGCAAATTCTTTGATAAGTTTCTATGCAAAATGTGGAAGCATGGAAAATAGTCTTTTGGTATTCAATAAATTGCTGACAAGAAATGTTGTTTCCTGGAATGCTATAATTTGTGGCTATGCGCAGAATGGAAAAGGAAACGAAGCATTAGAAATGTACAAGAAGATGAAGTTGTCGGGCGTTCAACCAAATGATGTTACCCTTCTTGGTTTACTCTTGGCTTGTAATCACGTCGGCCTGATTGATGAAGGTTATAAATACTTCAATCAGGCAAGACTTGAGGATCCCAGCCAGGTAAAAGCTGAGCACTATGCAAGTGTTGTTGATTTACTGTCTCGTTCTGGGAGGTTTCAAGAAGCAGAGAAATTTATCGATGATTTGCCTTTTGAGCCTGGAATTGGATTTTGGAAAGCATTGCTGGGAGGCTGCCAGATCCATTCAAACCTGGAACTCGGGGAATTTGCAGCCCGGAAAATCTTGGAATTGGATCCTGGAGATGTTTCATCATACGTAATGATTTCAAATGCACATTCTGCTGCTGGAAGATGGAATAGCGTATTGAAGGTTAGGGAAGAGATGAGGGAGAGGGGACTACGGAGGATTCCCGGATGCAGTTGGATTGAAATTAAAAGCAAGGTTCATGTGTTCGTTACAGGAGACGAGAGACATGGAGAAAGGGATGAGATTTACAGGGTTCTGAGGTTTTTCATTGAACGTTTAATGGATAGTCAAGATACACTTCCAGCAGAAATTTTTGAATTTAGCCAACCTATTGCAGCACATTGAAGTTCAGTAAATTGTAATTTTGTTAGGAACAAATTGATCAGCAAAATAATCTTTTAATGCAACATTTCCAGCTACCAAAATCATATTTCATTTTATCTTAGACAAATCAAGTTCTGTTAAACAAAGACCGAGAACGATAGATGAGGAAAATGAATGGGAAACCATAAATGCAAGCCAACAAACAAAATTTTAGGTTATACAAGATACCCAGGTCTAATATTACTTAGCAATAAACCATATCTTTGAACATCAAAATGGAAAACAAAAATGAATTTGGTTCTACAAAAAGCCTGAATGCCTAAAAGTCCAATCCTTCCAAGCATGACCTCAAAACTGAAGAGCCAATCACTTAGATGATCCCAATTTTGTTTGCAACATCAAGAGCATCATAATCAGGTGTTAACCTAACATATGCCTTCTTGGTCCCATCTGGCCTGAAACAGGAGATAACATAAAGATGCAGTCAGTCGCACCAAAAATTAATAAGCATCTGAGATTGCGACCAGTGAATGTCTCCATTTGCACAAGGCAGGGCAAGCTAATAAAAATACATGCATGAAGTGAGTGCCAATGCCGTCACATGGTGATATGCTAATCAGTTGTACTCATCTATAATATAGTTAGACTTGCATTTAAAAGCTGCACAGTAATGTATTTAATTCAGTGTACATAAACCCATGATGAATATATGTCAATTAGGCTATGTTTGATTGGTTTAAATTCCATGGAAAATGGAATTCTAATTTCACTTTCTTCCAATTTTGTTTGTTCGATAGGTTTTGAACTCCATGAAATTTGGTTTCTTGATTTTCTTGGAACTTGAAATTTTCTTGGTTTTCTAGTTCCCTGTGTTTTTTTTTTTTTTTTTTTTTTTTTTTTTTGTTTTGTTGGCAATGAGAACAAATTTCATTCCCAATACCAATAAAATCTATCCATTTAATTGACAATTTTCATGTAAAACAAAGTCAAACGAACACCCAAAAAACACTTATTTTAATATTTTTTACGTGGAAAATTATACCAATCAAACACAATAATTTACAATTCTTAGGAAAACAATTTCTAGACAATTCAATTTCCTAGAATTCGTTTTCAATTCAATTCAATTCAATTCCATCTTTGCAATCAAACGGACCCTTAGATGTAATAGTGAGAATTGGAGAACAAGATGATACTATTACATGTGTCAAAATAAATGTGAAACTTCAATACCAATCTAATATCTAGTGATTATCAGCAAAAACAGACAATGGCAAAAGAAAATAATGCCGAGTGATAGTAAAAAGAAAGAGCAGTTGAATTCCTTTTTACCTGATAAGAGTATTGACTTTCTTGGTCTGGATGTCATACATTTTCTTGACTGCATCCTTGATCTTTCTCTTGTCAGCACGAATGTCAACAATGAAAACAAGGGTGTTGTTATCTTCAATCTTCTTCATTGCAGATTCAGTGGTGAGGGGATATTTCAGAATCTGGTAATGATCAAGTTTATTCCTTGAAGGAGCACTAATCCGTGGGTACTTGGGATTTCTATCCTTCTTCAATGTCTTGGGTCGGTGAAATGTAACTTTTGTAATTATCTTCTTTGACTTCTTCTTAATGACCGTTGAACCTGATTTCACAGCCTTAGCAGTCTTCAAGGCCTGAGCCTTTGGGTCAGACTTCTTTGTTTGATCAACTACACGTGTTAAAATTCAAAACTAAGTAACATAATGAATGGAGCAGGTGTAGAACTCCAAGAAATGTATTATTGAAACAGATAACAAAAGCAAGAACAGTGCAAGTATCCTATTTCAATTATACTGTGTGTACAGAACAGAACACCTGCACACACTCACAAAGGGCGGGTCCGGCGTGGGAACCGCTTGTACAAAAATATGCCCTAAACCCCACCCATGTTGTGAGTGTTGGGTAGGGGTTACAGAACCCCTACCCGTACCTCAAACATTTCCCTCCTATTTTAATCAAATTATCAATCCATCATGGTGTCTGTAATCTTTTATGCAACTATTTACAGAAAAAAAAAGGGGGACTATTCCAAGCATGCTCACGTAGCTGAATTACGAATAAAACTCTTCTACAGTCAACAGGAATGCCCTAAGTAAATGGGGTATGAGAAAAGAGTATTTAAATCTGAGGAAGTTCAACATTTAATCAAATGAAAATTACAGACAATAATTTTATGTTTCTTGACTTGGAGTGACCTTAACCAAAAATCCCTCTCAAGTACATTCTGAATAATAAGAACATCCAACAGATACCTAGCCTCCATTTGGCAAACTTTATAAATCAATATATAAATGATCGAACTGCATTTTCAACAACACATTACCGCAAGTACTATCTACTTATCCATCACATATTTCTATTTATTTACAAAATCAAACCATTTATAAATTCTTTCCAGATGGAGGACTAGTAATTTCTTGATATTCACTTCACTCTTATGATCTATTTTTCAACAGCTAAAGGAGACTATTAGTCTATTACTCCGATAATTTATGTTAATGTTAAAAGTATCCCACATAATCATTTCATTTTAAAATTAAATCCTCCAACCTCATTAAGTCCCTGCCCCGTAAAGCATCAAGTTTCACATCACTAAAATCACAATTATGCAGCAAAACAGCGAACTTTACAAAATGCTTACTACATAAAAATTAATCTAATCAATAATTTCTTCGCTGACTGGGCTAATAAGAAAAACAGGCGCAAAAAGAATAATAAAAGTCCAACACGATCTATAATTTATGAAACTTCATATCGAATGAAAGAAAAAATGTACCTTTAGCTGGAGCCATTTGGGACCAAAGAAACCCTATACACTAATAAACTCTAACTGTTTACCTTCAAAATGAAATAAAAGAATAAGTTAAGATTAGTGTGAATCTACATAAATCTCAGTGTGTGCGTATTCATAACGGAGAAAGAGAAACGCAGGAGGAGTGAAGCAGAGGAAGAAAACCTTGAAGGCAAGACGGCAGCCACTGCTAGGGTTTTAGCGTGAGAAGTTGCAAGTGAGTTTTATATATGAAGAGTGCACGATGATATCACGTGCCTAGTATTTTTTTTTTCCCCAACATTTTATTTAATATATATAACTAAAGGGCGCCATTGAACCTACAAATGTTTTCATTTGCGATATACCTGGCCCCCGTTTTACCCCCATTACGTGAAAATGAAAATGGGGGGAATAGTATTTTTTTAAAAAATGAGTGGTTGAAAAGGAAGAAAAAATTTTCGATTTACGTGTAATATTATTTTATAGAAGATTGTGTGGTTAAAAATAGAAGAGAGAAAAATGAAATGTAATGTAATTGATTTGAATTTAATAGGGATCAAACGGGAGCCTAATGTATACTGAAAATCGCAAAAAAATTCCTTGCTTGAAACATTTTGTCTCAAATTATGCCCAAATCTTTTATATGTGCCACCAACAATATCTAATCTTTAAAACTTTATTTTTCACCCACCCCACCTCATCTTTTCCAATCCACTTCATTCGGCACAGGATACGAAACTTTTTAGGATTTATGAGTATAAAATTAATGAAATAAGTAGCCTCATTGCATATTCCTTCTTCATTACTCACTAAAAATGCATAATTTTATGTAAATTAGAGAACTATTATGGAAAAAGAAAAAATGTTGCAGTTAAGAGAAAACATCACAAAAGAAAGGAATATAACGTAATATACCTCCAATGTTGTTGATTTTTGTACTCCAACAAATATTCTTTATCCATGTAGAGTTGCAGACGACAGAATTCATCTTCCTGTTTTGCTTCAAGTCGATCCATTCTTAAACTTCTTTCTCGTCTGGCAAAGGAGGGTGGGTTACAACAAACAATGTAAGTGACCTAGTAGTAGTAGTAGTAGTAGTAGTAGTAGTAGTAGTAGAACAAATAACTGACAATAAATGGTCCAATAAATTATTGTTGTCTTCTTCGAGACTGGAAGAGAAATTTCTTGGGATTTGAAATTCAGGGCTACTGAATTTTCTCCTTTTATTTTTGTTGATCTCACTATTAGTAGTCATTTGGACCAGATCCTCTCCACTCACAAAAAGTTCATGAATTGGGGTGGGTTTGGAAAAATGAAGTCGGGGGATTTGGAGTAGGTTGAGAAAGGTGGGGGTGGAAAATTAATTTTTAAGGATTAAAGATTGTGGGTGGCATGTATAAAAAATTTGGGTATAATTTGTTATAAAAAAAATGAGGTGCTGAAATTTCAATCATTTCTTTTTAACTTTGGCATTTTTTTACTGTTTCTAATGGTTAAATTTAACAAATCTTGACGGAATGGGGTTTTTCAAATGAAATGTTTCAAACAGGGGAGGTTTTTGCGATTTTCAATAGATAGGGGTATATTGCATGCTATTAATTCCTTTTTTCATTCACGGTTTTTATATATTCATCCCACTCTACATTCATCCCTATTAAAAATTTTAAAAAATTACTATTTTCATTCACATCAAATTTCATTACCGCTCTTATTAAATTCATTCATTTAAACGTTATAAATTCACGTAAATATTTATACATTCATTACACTCTAAATACGTCTCTAATACAATTTCAAATTTTGAAAAATCAATATATTCATCCAGTCGCTATCAAAATCTAATTTGATTCTTACTTTTCAATTTTTATATTGCCATTTCGGTGCTTTAATATTTAGTTGCAAATGTTGACGAATCTATTTTCCTGAATTTATTGGATTTTCTCAAGAGTACATTGCTCACGCAACCAAACAAATCCCTCCTTGAATCATATATAAATCAATTATTATTTTTTGCTTATAAGCTAATAAATTTGGCTATTTGTGTTTTCGTTGGTAATTTTAGGTTCATTTCCGTTTGTAATGTAAGAATATTTGGGTGGAAATTTCTTATATGCTTTCTTCTATTAAACCTATACTTATTAGTTAAACACAAATTCTAAAAGAATATAAAAAGCTTCAAATTAATACGCACACACTAGTGATTGAATTTAGAACGATGTATTTTTATTTCATTTTTATATATGTCTATTAAGGTAAAATTGAGTAAGATTAAAAATATAATAAAATTACCTTTTTAGAAGTGGATATATATATATATATATATATATATATATATTTTACTTTCCCATTTTACCCTCAAATATTTTCGCAATCCCTCTTTCCTCAAAGAAAACAACAAGAGACTTGGGCATAGTCATTCCAACCAAATTTTTGTGAAATTTTTTACCCTTGCACAACTTTAATGGGCTCACATCTGCAAAATTTAGTGGCAAGAGAAGGGGATAACAGCTACAGCTGTCAGTCAAAAAGTGCTTGAAATGTCCAAAATATCCTTATGATGGTGTAAAATTTAAAAAATTTAGGGATATCATGGTATTTTCATCAAAGTCTTTAATTTACCTGTTCAAAAGGTCAAAAATTGCTGCAAAATAGTAGTTTTTTCTATATATTTTTCCTATTTTTCTTCATTCATTTACGCAATATCTATAAAAATATATATATACTATTTTTCTCCGTTCCTTCATCTCTCTGGAGAGATGCCCATATTTTTTTCCTACACTCTAAGAATATGCTATTTAGCCCATGTTTGGCCCCCATTACTTGTAAATGGTAATGGGGGGAATAGTATTTTTTAGAAAAATGAGTGGTTGAAAAAGAAGGTAAAGTTTTCGATTTACGTGTAATATTATTTTATGGAAGATTGTATGGTTGAAAATAGGAGAGAGAAAAATGGAATGTAATGTAATTTAATTTAATGATAATCAAACAGGGGCTTATTGTTCGAGTAAATTTAACCAATAATCACTGAACTTTACACTTGATTACTACTTGCTCACTCATCTTTCACATATTACTGAATGCTCACTCATCTTTTCATATAATTACTCATTCATCACTCGTCTCTTCAAATAATTGGGCGACTTTTACGGCAAATTTTCAACAACTTCTGACCACAAAAAATGTCGAATTTTGATACCGTTGGAAAGCCCACGATGTCCTCTTCAATTACCATCCAAAATCTCATTATAACTCCAAGGGATTCGATCGAAAAATTTCCTTAAAAGTCGCCCAAAAATTCTGAAAATCTGCCCAGATTTTCAGATTTTTTGGACGACTTTTAAGGCAATTTTTCGGCAACTTTCGACCATCAAAACTATCTAATTTTGATACCATTGGAAAGCCCACAATGTCCTCTTCAATTACCATCCAAAATTTCCCGATAACTCCAAAGGATTCGATCGGAATAAACTCACAAAGTCAGCATCTCGAACTTTGTCCAGATTTTCGCCTTTTCAAGATGCTGATTTTGTGGATTTATTCCGATCGAACCCTTTGGAGTTATAGGAAAATTTTGGATGGTAATTGAAGATGACATTGTGGACTTTCCAATGGTATCAAAATTCGATAGTTTTGATGGTCGAAAGTTGCCGAAAAATTGCCTTAAAAGTCGTCAAAAAATCTGAAAATCTGGGCAGTTTTTCAAAAATTTTGGGCAACTTTTAAGGCAATTTTTCGGTCGAATCCCTTGGAGTTATAATGAGATTTTGGGTGGTAATTGAAGAGGACATCGTGGGCTTTCCAACGGTATCAAAATTCGACATTTTTTGTGGTCGGAGTTGTCGAAAATTTGCCGTAAAAGTCGCCCAATTATTTGAAGAGGCGAGTGATGAATGAGTAATTATATGAAAAGATGAGTGAGCATTCAGTAATATGTGAAAGATAAGTGAGCAAGTAGTAATCAAGTGTAAAGTTCAGTGATTATTGGTTAAATTTACTCCTTATTGTTCATTTGTGAAGTATTTTCATTTTATCCTTCAATACTATTTTTATTTTTTAACTTAATTAATATATCACTACTACTATAAAATTAATTTTTTAAATAATCTAATAAAATTTTTGACATCATTTAGAAAATTTCCTAATAAACTTTTAAATTATTTTTAGTGTAAAAAAGGACATCATTTAAAAAAAAATCAATAACAAGCTAACTTTAAAAATTTATCAACGATTGTGCGGTAGTGGAATCCATAAGTTTTTTGTATTCTCTCGAAGTTCATTTCGAGAACTATTTCATAAATATATCGAATGATCTAAATGAATATCGAAAAAAGTTAAACGTACATCAAACATGTGTATTCAAAAATACGTATAACTCGTCCTTTTTAAAAAAAAAATCATTCATTTTATTAATGTTTATTATTTTTCCGCAATACTTTTCTCAACAGTAATTTACATTATTTTCTTAAAAAAAATTATGTGTATGATGTTAATTATTTTTTTTATACGTAAAAATTCCTAATAAAATTATTATCACTTTATAATTTATATGATTTATAAATTGTTATACTATTTTTCCTACTTTTCTCCATTCCTTCACGCAACGTCTATAAAAATATATATATGGCATTAAAATAAAATTTAATATATATAAACTAATATCGTGCATTTAATATATATATTGGCATCTCTGCGCAAAAAAAAATAAAAAATATATTAATATATATACTAGGCACCTCCACGCAGCGCAGAGAAACATCTCTCTGCGCTGCGCGCAGAGACATCTCTCCTCTTCGCTCAGGGCGGAGAGATCATCTGGCACAAATTCTAATTTTTTTTTTCTCTTTCTTAATCCCTTCTATAACAATCACATACACTGATTCCTCTTTCACTTTCTCTTTCCTTTCTCTCACTTTCCCTCGTTCAAAGACCATTTCCCTTTCCCTTCGGCTCTTTTCCCTTTCCCTTCTCCTCCAAGAGCCGAAGAGATGAAGGCATCTCTAGCACTTCAACCCTCGCCCACATGACTCCTCACAACTATTTTTACCACATCATCTCCTCTAGTAGAGGTTTTCTTCCGAGCCCCATCAACATGGTTGCAGCTCGAACCCATCTTGAGTGAACATGGTGGTTGAGGGTATTTTAGGCCAACTCGCTTGCAGCACCTGCTCCTTGGGTCTGGTTCCGGTTCTACTGCTATTAGTGGTGTCATGTCAGGTGCTGTAAAAGGAATTCCTATTCTACTTCACACCACCTGAAGGTTCATCTATTTTTATGTTTTGATTCATGTTATTTAATAAAATTTGAATATATGTTATTCTGCAGCTTTGTTTTTATATCTATACCACGAATGATGGAGAAAGATTGATTTTAATGAGCATCTTTAGAAGTTTAATGACATTCCTATTCTTTTTATCTCTGGGCTCTGAAAAATGTCCAAACGTGGATATAAATTGCGTATTGTCTTGGAATTTTTTTTTTGTTTGTTTACTATATTTGATTGTATGTAAATTCGAATGTGCATTTCTGTGTGTATATGAATTCTATTGGTAACTTTAGTTTACAGTTTGAATTTTGGTTTCATATGATCTAAGATAAGCTGATATTATATTTATCCAAAAATTGCCTCTTCTTTATACTGATTGCGGACAAAAATTAAAAAAATGTTGAATAAATTGCTGAGAAATATCACTTTTTGTGTGTAATGCCAAATGGGATAGCTAAAATTTGAATATCAGTTCAACTTCTCTAATTTAATTTGCATATAAGTGGGGAAATTTATCTTGAATTTACATTGACAGCTTGTAGGTATTCTGCCACTAGCAGTGATGCACACCTTAAGCAACCTTTTCACCAACACGAGTCTTGGAAAAAGTTGCTGTTTCATTCACTCACACTATAAAAGCCATGGAGCCCTTTTTCTCAGTTGTACTCCCAGCTATGTTCATGGGACAGGTGGGTGATTCATTTTTATTTTTTTTAATCTCCTTCCTTCTATGCATGTAAATTTAAGATGATTAAATTATTTTCATATTCCATGAAAGTCGTCCTCAATTTTTATGGAGGTATAGACTTCAAACCAGGTTCCTGGTTGAGAATGTGATGGTATTGTGTATTTTGGTTATTGTTTGAATTGTACGACTTTTATATTTTGGTGTCTAATTTTGCTCTCCTCTTTGAGAAGTACCCTACAATATGGGTTGTTTCTTCCCTTTTACCTATTGTTGGTGGAGTGGCATTGGCATCAATGACTGATGCCTCTTTTAATTGGTGAGAAATAGGTATGGATTTGATGGCAATAACTCTTACTACCACATTTCTTTAAAGCGTGGTAAATGCATTTGTTTGAGATATTCACATAGAAGTTCTTTTATGTGAGTGTGTTTTTTGAAGGGCTGGTTTTTGGAGTGCAATGGCCTCAAGTTTGACCAATCAATCTCGAAATGTCCTTAGCAAAAAGTTCATGGTCAAGAAAGAGGTATATTTCACTCTCAATTTTGTATCATTCCAATAGTTAACAATGAAGAGCTGGTCATTTTCTCATCCACTTAAATCACTTTTGCTGAAATCAGTTGCAGTAAATTTGTTACTTAATACTGTCCAGTTGTGACTAATTGCTTTTCAAATTATGCTCAAGTTTGAATTGCTTGCTTGGAATACGTACATGATCTTTTTGGTTTTCATGCAGGAATCTTTGGACAACATTACTCTCTTCTCGACAATCATAATTATGTCATTTTTCTCGCTGGCCCCTGCAACTATATTCATGGAAGGAATTAAGTTTACCCCTACTTTCATTGAAAATGCTGTATGTAAATCTCAAGAGTGAAAATGCTTACAATTCTTTTTTGTTATGCGTTTCATAATGAGCATATTTCATATGTTTGATCACCGATTTTGTTCATAAGAAACATAAAAAGGTAGAAATTGATTATCGTATTGTTTTCTTCACAGGGGTTGAATGTCAAGCAGATTTATACTAGATCCCTCATTGCTGTTCTTTGCTTTCATGCATATCAGAAAGTTGTTCAGATTCTCAGTTAGTGCTGAAGCAATGATTATGTCATGTGCATTGTTAAAGTGAATGCTTTAACCCACCAAAGCAAAATGCAAAGAAGTATATATTTGCTAAACTTTTCATAATGAAAATGGTCTCTGCCATATTTGCTAATCTTTTCATACTGAGATTTCTCACAAAAGTTTGTCTGCAAGTTTCATACATAATATTGTAGAAGTTATCTCTTGTCACACATTCTGTGGGTAACTACGTGAAGCAGGTGGTGGTCATCGTTACCTCTGTTCTTTTCTTCCGCACTCTAGTTTCACCCATTGACTCTTTTGGTATTTCTCTTATAATTAACGAACTTTAGTCGCATGTCTGTTCTAATGGACTAGACAGGCAAAAATTTTGTTCATTCCATTGTCCTATACAATCTAATATTATGCGCTAAACATGAATAGCTGGAAAAAGAAAAAAAGAAATCAAGACGCCAAGTACTGACACTATCTTGCTTGTGGGTTGGCATCTCTGTCAACGAAGTGGAACTTGTTATTTTAACAACTTTGAACCATTTTTATCTTTTATATATTAACTTCCAACTTTTCTGAAATTTTGAGATTCGTATTATTTCCACAAATTTTAATTTTAATTTTACTTTTTGCTTGGATCTTGATAGCCATGTTAAGATAATCGCACAAGTTAACTTCGAAGATAATTACAAAATTGCAAGCAAATATATTTGTTTATGTTAAATGATGTATTCTTGACTGAATTTGATGTAAATATATTTGACAAGCACGTGCTGGGAATGTGAATTGTTTGAGCATTGGGAAGAAGAACTGCCGAGTATTCCTTACAGGTGGAGATGATAAAAAAGTTAATCTTTGGTCCATTGGCAAAGCCACATCTTCAGCGGTTAGTAGAACAAAAATCTGTTTTGGCATTCTTTTTACACAACCAAGTGATTATTGTTGCTTGGGCTGCAAAATGTTGGGAATTGTCCAGTTTAAACTGATTGGAGGGATTCCATCTCTACATATTTGTTACGTTGTGCATGGATTGTAGAGTTATGAAATTTATAGAACATTGATATACCAAATGAGGAAAGAATTTAGCTATAAAATGGAGGGTAATTGCGACAAATTGATTATTGAAGGAGGTATAATGGTCTTTCATTCATAAATGTATCTATAAAAAAGATTGTCCCTGAGAATAAACTGTGGCATCATAATGCGTTTTCAGAGCTTCATTGCATTATTGTCCTCTTTCTTTCTTTTTTCATTTTCTTCTACATTCATCAACTCTTCCGCTTCTTTTAAAAATGAGTTTGAAAGCTTTGCTGTCTTATTTTTTTTCATTATCTAGAGTCCAAAAACAAATAAAAGCTTCCAATTCTGTAGATGATTGAGTACAGAAGCACCCTCTACCATGGCCTTCTTTCCTCTTTCAATGATTGGTTCATTCTCTCTCTTTCTTCTTTAAGATTGATTAATGAACTTTTCTTGTTTATTATATAAATATTTGTATTGTATGTATAATTTGGAATTGATGAATACGATCAGGGTATTCTTTAACTTCTGCTGCATATTGATTTTGTTAGTTGGAAATTTCATATTAATTAGCTCCATCTCTCTTTGTTGAGGCGTTAGTTTTAAGGTTCCCCTTTAATAAATATTTACACGATCATTTTGTCGTCTAATTTACGTTCAATGATTTTCTAATGGATTCTGTTCGTTAATGCCAATTTATTGGTTTTAGCAACATGGGTTTATATTTGTATCTTAAATATTTTCGAAGTTCTTGTTGAGTAAACAAATATATAACTGAGTTCAACAAGTAAACAACAGTACTATTTTAATGTACTTCTTTAACCTCTCAATAGCATAATAGGCTTTAGAAGGTATTCCAAGATCTTTTGACTGTTTTAAGTTTTCAAGCCTTATTCAATAGTTGAAATCTTTGTGGCGTCAAATCAAAAAATATGTGAACTATCGGATCTAGCTCAAAATCTCCATTACGTCAGATCATTATATATCCATACTTTAATAGCATGTTGCTCACTTGTTTTTCCCATTTTGAAACAAATATTATCTTGCTGGTTATATTCTTTCTTAATACTAAATAGACATCTGTGCAAATAATTATCGAGTCAACACCATCCGATGACTAATACAGTTGCATTTTTCATTGAGCGTGCCCAAATGTTTAAGCACCACCCTGACGCTCGCTACCAGCATATTTCATATTGCTATTTAGACTTCGTCACATTTGGAATAAGGACTGAGGGACTGAGAGGTGAGTAGACAGTAAAGCAATTGAGGCTATCAAAAGCTTTGACAGTTCCTGAAATAACAAGCATTAATGATAGTTGTGTCGTTAGATGGCTGCTCGTACAATTGATGCCTTATTGCTGTGTTGACTCCTGACCGATAGGGTATGACTTCTATTACACATTTGGTAAATTTGAAGCAATTAAAAGTTTGGATCTTTCTCTTACTCTACAAGAGTTGTTGCTTGTGTTGTTAATCTTGATGAAATGCCTGTTTCAAAACTTATGACAAGAAATATTGTTTTGAACTGCTTTCAATATTTCATATCCAATGTTAACATATTTTCTACTTCTCTTCATATAATTAGCTCTTTATCTTTATTTTTTTTTTGTCAGACTTCCTTATGCACCAACTAAGCCCCCGTTTGAGCCCCATTATTTGGATATTATAATGTTTTGAATATTATTTTTTTGAAAAATGAGTGGTTGAAAAGAAAAGAAAGTTTTTGGTTTACGTGTAATATTATTTTATTGAAAATTGTGTGGTTAAAAATGCGAGAGAGAAAATTTTAATTTAATTTAATGCGAACTAATGAGGGTCAAACGGGGGCTAAATATTCTCTTCGCTTCCCAAAAATTCATTCAATGTGCTTCTCTCTCGTGAATACTCAATATATATATATATATATATATATATATAATTTTCTAGTTATATAAAATTTTGTGTTCATTGTTTCAAAAATTTTCGTACTTAGGTCGTGTCACTAGCACATCATTAAACTTAATTTTATATTAACGGAGACTTTGTGCACCTCATTTAAATGTTTCCTTGACGGTTAATTTTTTTTTTTTAAGTTAAATTCTAATTGAGAGTCATAGTTAAAAGAAATTATTATTTTGAAGTGTCATCTTAGTTTCTGTGCTAATCTTGAACCTCGAAATTTTGAGAGAATGGTGACAATTTAGTGGAGCAAGAAGGTATGCAGCAAATAGTAATTCCAAAAGAAGCTCTAACAAAAAATCCATAATTAAAGAAGTCCCAAGTGAGTAAATGGTTCAAATATATTAGTAGAGTAGGCGAAGAACTTAAATCTCATTGTTACTCATTTACGAAAAGTAAATGTATGCGTCAACTTCCAACCTATACATGAGGTGTGTTGAACGCTAAATTGAAAAATAATAAATGTACCCCTTTTTAAAAGCTTAAATTTTTAGGTGAAATACTTGAATTATTATTCTGCTAGTGGTTGTTATCGCGAACTTTATTTAAACAAAAGCTTATAGACAAGCATATTCTTACGTAAGTACAATCAATTCCTTCAACTTGGATTACCTTCTGTGTATTTTACACGAAGTATTTTTCCCCTTTGTGGGAAAGGACTAACACTTCGTCGGTTCTATATATACTCAAATACTTGGTCAAATATGTTCCAAACGATGCATGTTTATTTTTTTCTTCTTTCCCTGCTTTACGTCTTGTAATATTTGAGCGTTCTATACCAAAAGACTCAATGTTAAGTTGTGGAGCTTAATTATTGTTGTTGTACAGAATTAGTGCCATGGGGTTCGGAAGGGAGGTGGGAAGCCCCCTCCCGGAGGTTCTTCTTTGGACCAAATTTTTTTTATTAAAGTTAGTTTAGAAATTTTTACATTCGTAATATTGTTTTTGTCCTAATTTTTCTTGTAAATAGGGAGTCGTCATTAGGATCTTATCATTATCATCATAAAAGTGGAGAGAGATTCTTGGAGAGTTACATGTTTCTGAAGTGGAAACAAGTAAAAAAATCTCGAAATTTTTACCGAATTATTCTACTTCCACGCCTGAACAATAATGTTGAATGACTAGTTTCATTTCAGTTAGATAACAATATGAAGCCCTTGCCTTTAACTTCCTCAATTTCACTTAGGATATTACTCAATGATCCACTTGTGAGATGTTCGAGCTTTCTTTCGCTCACTGTAAAATTTGTAAGAGTGTCGGGAAAATTTTGTCATTCTTCAAGAAGTGATCCATTTTATGAAGAAGTAGGGAAAGAAGGCTTTCATTGCAATATACAACAAACTGACAATGGATTTTAATTAAAAAAGTGGTTATTGTTAAAATAGAGTATTCAACAACTGATAATTTTTTGTTGTTAAAATACTATCCCAAATTTATTTTTTTTTTTGGCCACATCCGCCCATTGTTCACCACATCAACATAGGTGTAAGTAGAAGGATGTAGGGATGGATGAGAATCATATTTGGAAGTACATGGCAGATTTGAAACAATTTAAAGTACAAGGACATAATAGAAACATATGTCGAAGTCTAGATATATGAGGTAATTAAGTCAAGGAAAAATTGCAGCCAAGGTACAAAATCTTTCGTTTATTAGCAGACTTTGCCCAGACCTTTGATTTGTGCCATCGGAGGTACCAAACATTTACAAAATTCCCACCCAAAGTCCAGATTGACGGTTTCCGTTAGTTTAACACAAAAAACAGTCAGTTGACCTTAAAAATTAAAAATTAAAAATCTAATAATTTTGACCAAATAAGACAAGGGTAAATTTGTAACTTTATAATTTTAATATAAAAAATAAATAAAAATTATTTAAAAAGGAAAATAAAATAATAAAAAAACTTGTCTCATTCTTCACCCAGTTGCTAGTCGTCAACACCATTACCTCACCCATAGCTTGACAACAACAATCGCATTGGCACACCTCAAACAGATTTGGTGCCTCCTCGCTAATATCGGCCATCCACTCCGGAACTTGACACTGGGCTCTGGCCCCAGCCAGATTCCTAGCAATCCGAACCTGATTCTTACTCGAAATATCCCCTCTCGCCTCTTCCTCCAGCATCTCATCCAACTCCGAGCAAGCACACGAGACTCGTCCAGCTAAAAAATTCGAGCAAACCAATCTCAGGTCCCTCTTCCTCACCTTGGTTGAGTTGCTGGGTTTTTGACTTTGAAGTTGGGGTCAACATCGAATCTGTGGATTGGTTGTGGGTTTAAGGCGAGGGTTAAGTTATTGTCCATGTTCGTCGTTACCATCGCCTCACCCATGGCTTGACCACCACGCCATACCACACCCTACCAATCTAAACTCCCATTCATAACTACACCACAACTTGCGACTGTGCATATTATTTCCCAGTCACATCTTCGTCTAAACCTTCAACATTGCGAGCCACCCGTTTAGTTCATATACGACCCACACTTTAGTTAAAATTGCCGCTATTCTTTATACACAACCTTCGATCTAGCTCCATATCGCCGGTGTAGCACCCAAATACCTATCACACACCCTGTCGTTTTCTTTTATTTTGAAGAAGAAGATGAGGTTTTATTATTTAATTTTCCTTTTTAAATAATTTATTTATAGTAAAATTATGAAGTTACAATTTTACCCTTGCCTTACTTGGTCAAAATTATTAGATTTTTAATTTTTGAGGTCAAACTCACAGAAACTGTCAATCTGGACATCGGGTGCAAATTTTGTAAAGGTTTGATACCTCTGGTGGCACAAATCAAAGGTTTGGACAAAATCTGCTAATAAATGAAAGAATTGGTACCTGACTGCAATTTTCCCTTAAGTCAATTTCGTTTTAATTGGCCGTCTGTCAAAACCCCAAAACCCTTCGTCTCCACCTAATTCCGGCTAAACCCTATAAGCCATATGGCCACGAGCGCCATGAACCCTACAACTGCTAAATTCACAAACGGCCACCTGCCCCTCGTCCCTTCATTTCATCCCCACCGCCTAAATTTCTCCAAATGCCTCTCTTGCCTCTCCTTCAGCATCCCCCGTCGACCAATTCCCCCTTTATCCTATAAACCAATCAAAAACTCGACATCAAACCATGGAAACCCTAATAAACTACCGAAGTTCTTCAATATTCCAGTTTTTTACTCAAAAGGAAGAAAATCCATTGCTCAGAATTCACATTTTCCGTTCTTGGCCCCACTGGAAACGACCCTTATTTCCGCCATTACTGCCGTCTCTCTCCTGTTTTTCCAGTTTTACTTCACTCACAAACCTGCCATTGCTTCTCCAATTTTATTACCGCCCACTGTGGAAACTACTACAAAAGATGCGCCTACAGATGAAGAACGAGAGAAATTCCTCGAAGAACATTTGTTGTCGAATCCATATGACATTGACTCGCTCAAAAACTTGGTGGAAATCAAATTAAACAGCAGAAAGTTTCCTGAAGCAGTTGGCGTTCTCGACAAGTTAATAGAGCTTGAGCCGGAGGAAACCAAGTGGCTTTTGATGAAGGCCCATTTCTATATTTATATGGGAAATAATGAGTTAGCGAAATATGGATTCGGTGAATTATTAACAAAGGACCCTTTTAACGTGGAGGCATACGCTGGGTTGTTGATTGAGGCCTCGCAGGAGGAATCTAGCAAGAAACTGGAAGAAATCGAGAAGAACGTCGAGGAAAGAATGAAATTGTGTAAGAAGAAGAATAAGATGTTTGAGTTGAGGGAATTTAAGCTGTTGCTAGCGCAAATTCGGGTTATGGAGCATAGATATGACGAGGCCTTGAAGGTTTATCAGGAGTTGGTGAAGGAGGAGCCGAGGGATTTCCGACCGTATTTGTGTCAGGGCATAATTTATACATTATTAAGGAAAAATGTCTACGCGGAGAAGAATTTTGAGAAGTTTAGGAGATTGGTCCCTAGAGCTCACCCTTATGCGATGCACTTCGATGATAATTTGATTGCGGCCAAGATTCTTGGTCAGAAAATGGACAATGAGAGGGCTGCAGCAAAGGGCTAAGAGTCATTACCTTTGATATTGTAATGGTGCCATTCATTCCTTACACCCTCGCTGGATGATTTATTTTGTCAATGTTTTTCTTCTTGTTGACAGTTGATGCTCTCTTTAATATTGGTTTAGAAGGTAGAATTTCCTATGATATTTTATTAATTTGTTTGATATTGATGGAAATTAGAATCATTTGGAAATGATTTTGTGGCTTGGTAGGAAACTGTAGGAGGTTTGATTTCTTGAACTATATTGATGCTATTATATGGTAAAATTTATCAACAAAAGGTTGTTACTTTTATGCTTCTGTGTGATGTTAGATGATCAGTAATGATATACAAGATGTGAAGGAAGCTGATTTTGATTTGGTTACAGGTTTATAAGAAAGAAATATGGTTCATAAAGAGTTCCCGACAGAGCTATTGCCTGTCTCATTATTTTTTCGTAATCCTCTGTTTGGGAAAAATTTTAAACGGTTTTATAAATAGATAGAAGTGAGTGGTGGATAAGTTGATAGTATTTGGATGTCGGTTAAAATGAAGTTTGACCATTTATAAATTGAACCTTGACTGTTTAATTAAGTTGAATCAAACTTGACAAAATTACCACGTTCTCGTAGTTTTTATGCACATAATGGTTTGTGCCTAGTAGTATTTGTTACAAGCCCGTGTTGTAGTGATTTATGTTCACCCTATAAATTATTCTCCATGTCTTGCTATTTTTACTTCGGGGATTTGAGCATTGAATATATGCAGAAAGCCTTGTGCAATTTGGGAGGACTGAGCAATTGGTTTTAACGGTAGACTATGTTGTCAGAATATATTCTGCACTGTTGCTTATCTTATTCTATGCAAAGCTATACACCGTTTTGCATTGTTGACTTATTGCCGAACTTCATCTCATTCTATTTTTTGTTGATTTTAATTTTGTGCTCTCGCGTCTCTAGCACAAGTTCAGTGAAAATCAGGCTTAGTGCGTCTGTACATTTGTTTAGGCATTTCTATCGATATGGTAAATACAGCACTGTTTAGCAAGTGGATTTATGAATCAAATTTGGACTTTTACCATTGGGAAAGGAAGTTTTCAAACCGTCGTAGAAAGTGATCTCTATGTATAGTCCGGTACGTCTTTGTCGAATTGCCATCCACATTATGTTTTCTACTCTAATGAGAGGTAATTCAAGCAATACACAGTTCAGCTTAACCACCCCTATGGTTGTTTGAACTAAGTTTGAATCATTTATACTAGCAGCTACAAAATACCTGGAAGAGGGTGGTTCCAGGGGCAGGGGCGGAGCCAGGAATTTTGTTCAGTGCGGGCAAAATTTAATTAAAGTCGAAATTTTCGATTATGAATTTAATGATATTATGACAATGCTAAAAATAACATAACGACAACACTAATAAGATAATTATCTTCTTCCTTATTCTAGGATCTATAGCAAGTTATGCAACATCAAAATTCATTTTATTCGCTATCTTCACATCAACGTTTTCTACGAAATATTTTCTTTTAAAGAACTCTACATTGACACTTCACACTAAAATAAACCACAAGTGATAATTAAGTACTAATTGATAAGAAAAGAACTACTAATTTTTACAAATTGGTAAAACACCATAAAATCATTACTAATTGTTTAAATAATTGACAAAAATCAAAATTTCAAGAATCGATCACAAATATTACCAATATTTAACATTCACATAATCAAAATCCTTAATATTAAATAGAAAAATCACATGATAAAGAAAATTTTTGCTGCAAATTTGAGGGTCCAAAAACATATGAGTTTTAGGAAAGAAATGGACTTTGAAAATATTTCAAAATGAGAGCAGATTTAAAGAAAATTTTTTAATTTCCTGCTGAGGGAAGAGAGTTAGAAAATGTCACCGTACACTTGGAGTTGGGGCAGATTAGTGTATGGATTGGCCTTAAAATAAATGAAAAACATACCTTTAAAAAAAAAAAAAAAAAAAAAAAAAAAAAGAAAAAAAAAAAAAAAAAAAAAAAAAACATAAAAAAAAAAAAAAAAAAAAAAAAAAACAATGGGCTTGGGCCAAAAGTCCAGTGCGGGCATTTGCCTGCACTGGACTGTTCATGGCTCCGCCCATGTCCAGGGGTACGAGAGATTGCAAGTTATGTTGCCTACAATTTTTTGCCGAGTTTCGATTTAGTCTGTCTTTTGCTGAGTAGTGTTAAATTATGCTTCCTCTTAGAGACTCTTTGCGAGTTCTTTACACCTTGAATATACGTGGCAATATAGATACTGCCCTTTACACTGTTAATATGTTTTCTAGTAGCGTCAAACAGGGCTGGGCTACCCAGAGGCTCGTGTTGGGCAATGAGCTCTTCTACTTTTGAAGGTGTGCTGTGCTGCTTTGTCTTTCTACAAAAGAACTGGCCAACACCTTTGATTAGAAAAGATCTCCTACCCATGATGGGTAAGATAAAACATGTCCACGGTTGATGTGGCATTTTTGTCGGTGGTCAAGCCTACAATTTTTGATAATTCAATGTCTACGTCAACGGTGGGCAAGATAACTCCTATCCATCATGAGTAGATCATTTTTGCACCTCTGATACATGGTTAGGATATCTAATTAGTACTTTCGTGTTAACACGCTACTGTTTTAAACGTTTGATAATCATTCTTGATAGAGAACAAGAGCATCGGGATCACAGCATTATTGATCCCAATCTTCTAAAAGGAGAAGCACAATCATTTGAAAACATATTGGATAATAATGTTTGCAAAACACTCGGCAAATTCCGAAATGCTTGCTGTTTTTTGATTGCTGGAACTTTGATTGGGCATATTTGGGTCATTCCAAGGGCATGCATTCGTTTCTTTGATGGTTTTAACATTTTAGATTGAAATCAACATTTTGACTTTTGTCTAGGATTAGAAGCTATGCAATGACACTACAAACATTTATTAGAGAATTCTCAAGAAATTCTTTCCAATTTTCTTGGGAATAGGTAATTAATCATTTATTCTCTCGTTCAGTTATATCGTTGAAAAGTGGACGAAGTATTTCAATGCTCTAGACATCAAAGTTTAACTCAATATTTTGATTAAAAAACACAATTGTGTGAAAGAAATATTATATTATATTCATTGTATCGGTACATGTCTGATTAACCTAGGTAAAAAAACATGGGAAATTTTTTGATTAAAATTGATTATTATTATTTTTTTTTTTTTGGGAAGAATGAGTTTTTAAATAGTAAATTTTTGAAGAATGTGTTGTTTAAAAATAGAAAAAATAGATTTATGTAAAATATATTTTATTGTGAGAATACATGGTTATCAATGATTATTTATTAAGGGCACAACAGCACGTTGGATTGTCAAAAACATATTTAAATTAATTTAGCGATTGATAATATTACAGTAAGTTTTGAACTTTAACACATGTTTAGGCCATAATTAATTAATTAATCCTAGTGGATTTGGATTAATTAGGGTAATTAACTAGGTTTAGCTTTTTCTTTCAGTCAAAACTATTCAGGTTAACAGATCCATCTCGTCGAAGAAGCGCCATTGATTTTATCTTAGCTCAAAATATTTTATAATATCATAAATTGACTATTAGGGCAGGAGGTGAACCTAAACAGAAGATAAATTTACGTCATGTTTGGTTAGATTAAAATTTCAAGTTTTCTCAAGCATATATTGTATCAATTTCTATCAAAATATAATAAAAATGTGATTTTAATTTACACAAAAAATGAGCTAACAACCTGTGAAAAATAATATGCAAAAGCCTATAAATATGAACAACTCTTACCTACAAATAAGGTCCACCGAGTCGCAAGTTGTTTGATAAACTTGGGTTATCTAGGCTTTGTTTATAAGTATTATTCACTTATTAACTACTCATTTCTATTTATTTATAACTTCTTCCAAAATGGATATATATATATATATATATTTGTAAAATTATTTTATTAAAAAATTGTATGATTAAAAATGAGTTTGGAAAAAAATGAATTTTTAGAGAATGAGGATGAAATATGAGCTCAATATAATTCAACTAACCTTGTCAAACATGACGAAAAACAATAAAACATGAAGTGCATAATAAGCACGTAGTATTAATAAAATTTTAACTACTGGCCTCTAAAATAAAAATTAATTTTTAATGTGAGCAATGAAATTTTCTGCCAGAGTTTTGACAGGATTTTACCACTTCTCGAGCACTTTAAAGATTTTTATTATTTATTTATTTATTTTTTTGTGTATGAAGGAAGAAAGAAGGAGGGTTTTGACAGATTTTCAGTCGAAAAAGAACACTTCGACCGGAGAATACTAAGATTTTCGAGAGTTTCAATCGTAATTTTACCTTGATTCGAGGCAAGTTTTTAGAATGGAAGATTGGATCTCTAAGATTTTTCATCCTTTAACCTCTTAACAATTTGATTTTAAATAATTTTCCTGTTGTGAAACACTCTTTTTATAATCAAATTTCTTGGAATTTTTAGTCATTTTTTTTTTTGAGTGGAAACACTCATCATTATGCTGTAAGTCATGTATTAATCCAAATTCCAATATTTTGAGTTTCGAACTTTCGTGACATGGTCAAGTAATTTTTTATGTGCACATGTAGTTGACTGAATGATCACGATGATTTAATTGTGTCATAATGTAAAAAGCCTCTATTTGGCCCCCATTGAAACAAAATTCATTTTGTTCTCACTTCTTATCAATCACACATATTTCAATAAAATAGTATTACAAATAAACCTACAAATATTTCCTTTATTTTTAACCACACCTTCTTTAAAAAATTACTATTCCTTTCATTATAATTCAAAATAATGGAATCCAAACGAGGGTTAAAAATGACTTCTATGTTCAAGGCCGAGTCAATGCCTTTATTTTTACCTTTGGACGAGACCTCCCATTGTCCTTTAATTCAAGTATTATGTGATAAATCTGCTTCTAAACTTAATTATTTATTGCTAATTGAGCTGATATCTACATAATTTAGTGTAATTATGTTAAATAAAAATAAAAATGCATGGTCTTGGATACAGTTGGCTTGAAGAAAGATGATTTGGAGCTTAATTGTAGCTGATTCGTATCATTATTAGAATTGCACGTATTAATTAGAAGAATTAAGAGAGCAATTGAAAGAAATTCTCAGATTTTGGAAGCTAATCCAATATTTGGAAAGTTTGTGGACTAAATTATAAAATTCCCAAGCTTGCAGTGAATCAATTATAGATAATTGTGGGATGAAGATGATCAAAGTCTAAGGATTAGAAGATGAAAGATCGATGATAAAAAAGAAAAAGAAAAAAGGACTCTTGAGTTGAACCAAAGGAGGAAGTTTGGAACACACATGAACAAGATGTACAAGTTGTTCCTTGCTATCACAACGATGATCTCTTGCACTTGCAAGGTTGAGTAAATCTCCAATTGCAAGTCCTAACATTATACCATGCCATCACAATGATTTTTACACATTCATACATAGTTTATATATGAATTGCTTGGGTTAATGAATAAGAATGAGATTCAACAATTCAAGATTTGTTTGTCTTTTTTTCACATTTTAATTTTGGGTAATGTTGTATCAATTTAATTTGTGTTTTTGTAAAAATATGCTGCTCGACTAATTGTATAATTTTAGGACAATGTTGAATCCTATGTTTTAATGGTTTGATAATAATTTTTAAATTTTGACATTAATTACATATATGGTTTTAAATGATTATTAGGAGTTTAATGCATTTACAATTAATCAATCACAGATGAAACATCTTGTGATTTTTACTGGCACTCTAGAGAAATATTTAGAATTATAGTATGTAGTAACGATCATTGTAAAGTCTTATATATATTATAAGGGATATAAATAAACTGATATGTTTTGTATTATTCTTTTTTTAAATGTTCTTGTGATATAATGCATCTCTACATATTTTCATCGTCCATAAAGATATAGTACGATCATATGTGAGAATATATTAAATCCTAATTGAAAGAGAATGTTAAACGAATTAAGAATATCCCGAATAATTGTTGTCAAATTCTTGATTTGATATTAAGATGGTAAAAAATCTAGGAGGATTCTAAGTCCTAGTCAAGACAGATGGAAGCCCACAAGGCCAATTATTTTTATAAGGCATTTTCTATTTTGTGAAATCTTTTTTTTTTTTTTTTTCCCTCATTGCATCAGTCTACCATAAATTTTCTTTTGTCCCCCCGTCTTCGCCCCTAGTCCAGGTGGTGGCCATTAATTGAGTTTCATATTTGCTTCCCAACTAAATAATTAAATTAATAATATGTTTTAATTTTTTTTTTTATGTAATCCATCCATCAAATCTTGCAATTCGATTAAAGTTGAATTTAATTGAAATTAAACGTGTGTTGTGCCGCTTTGTCTTTCTACAAAAGAGCTGGCCAGCACCTTTGATTAGAAATAATCTCCTACTCATGGTGGGTAAGATAAAACATATCCACGGTTGATGTGGCATTCCTGTTGGTGGTCAAGTCTACAATTTTTGACAATTCAATATCCACGTCAATGGCGGACAAGATAACTCCGACTCAGATCATTTCTGCACCTCTGATACATAGTTAGAATATCTAATTAGTACCTTTGTGTTAATACCCTACTGTTTTAAGCACTTGA
>NW_019263695.1:104030-126227 GCF_002742605.1 Olea europaea var. sylvestris | reverse complement strand
TACTTGATGTGTATAATTATGCTCGATTTTTGCTTTCTGAGATTTCTTATACTTTTGTTGGGGATTTTTACTAATGATTTTGTATTTTATTTTTTTCAAAATAGCCACACATCCACATCTCAACTACAACCTGCAATTCACCACCAAAAATCGGCAAAAGTTGACTTGCTAGCTAGCCGATGTACCTATATCTGGCCCTCAAATTTTGGCTTACTAATATTCAAATAGCAATAATTTTTTTTCCTTCTTTGTTTTGATGTCTAAGTTTTGCCGCAGATTGTCCTAGAGGAAGCAGATGATTTGATGGATTATAATCTGATTGTCGAGGGTGCCTTAACTGTCACTATGAGCTAACTTTTAATTTCACTTTCAAAAATTTCCTTCTAATCGTTGTATACATTGGTTTCTTCCATGTTTTTGCTGTTTTTATTTGGGAACTATATAGCTTTGCTCGAATCATTGTGAACATTTTTATTTTGTGTTCTATTGAAAACGCTTCGAAATTGGACAACAAGGGCCTATTTTGTATTGCATACGAGGAATTACTAGCTAAACTTCAACTTCATCTTGTCAAAGAAGCATCTAATTGTGGGACCTGAATATATTGTCTTTGTAGTTCATTGTGGGAAATTTTGAAAGAAGCTGCTTCTGGAGGAAAAGATGCAAAAACAGTCAAACTGAAATTGGAAATCAATGTAAAGGTCAGATATTTTCCACAAAGGGGTATAATTAACTAATTGAGGAAAAATTCTTGGTAGATTATATAAATATAGAAAGGGGAGACATTATTTCAATTTTTGATGCTTGTAATTCTTCACATAAGATTACGAGAACTTGGATTCTTTTCATTTTATTTGCATCCGCGGGCTATTAGAAGGATTTTTTTTTTTATTTTTTTATTTTTTGCCTTGGTAATTTCAATTTTTAGTAGTCTTTTGTTTGATTGATTATTCATAGAATTATAGAAGAGAACTTGTTTTCATTTCAAGTTACTATAGTTCAATGATCTTTCTTTCTTGCATCTTTTCTCTAAAGCATGTGCTAGAATTTTCTTGATTGTTATCGAAGCTAAGAATTGGATAAAGTCTTGTAAAAAACATGTACTCCGAAAAGTTTCCATTGGTTTGTACATGAAGTTTTATACTAGCTTCATTTTCTTATACATGGGTCATATTAATATATTTGGGGGACAAATAAAATGTTGAAGTATTTGACAATAATGTTTTATAGGTTGTATGTCTTTATGAGAAATCTTATGAATATTTATATACCAAGTAATGCAAGAACACTCAATGATGTCAGTGTTGAGAAATTGAAGGCATGGTGAACCTAATAAGATAGAAAAAGTTCACTGTAGTCTCGCACCGATCATAGTAATTACCCTCATGTTGTCATACGCAAAATTGGATATTGTTTCTTGTGTAGATCCTTCTAACAATATATTCTGGAAAAGAGCTTGGGCCAGTCACCAATTATGCATGTTCTTCTCTATTACAAGGGGGGTTCCCACAATTTTTCTCCATTAGAGAGGCCAGATGATGTCAACGGTCACTATTGCTATTGGCGAGAATTTAATCTCTCATTGTAAGTGTACTTGAAATACTTAACGGAGTACATTGAGGAGTGGCTCAAATGATAATTCTAATATGACACTGAGCAATATGGGTGAAGGTTGGTAGTTCCTCACTATTTGACTATTTCCTCAGCCTCTTATTGTCATTAGTTGATTCATTTTTAGTAACTTGTTCATATTTCATTGATTGCAAAAACATTTGGGCAAATCCCTGAATGATTGGACAATGAAATGAAAGAGATTGTTGCAATTAAATTTGTCCGCTCAATACATAAGTACCAGAAAGCTACCATGATTAAGATTAATTTCATATAGAAACTTGCAAGGCACAACATTCGTGGCATACGGTAGGTCTCTGCTTTCATTTGTTGCTTTATTTATATGTTAGGAAGAAAAACTTGGGAACACTATGTATCTAACAGAGAAATTGCTGCTGAAACAAAATTCATGCAAGCAACACTGAATTTTTTTTTTTTTTTTCATTTTTTATGATAAATAAAGGGTAAAATTGTTTTACGTAACTTTCTCATTTTCTATATTCACAGATGGATAAACTCCAATGTTTTGTTCCTGGGATGTTAGCATTAGTATCTATTGGCTATGGTCCTAATGAGGCTAGGAAGTTCTTATCATTGGCATAAGAGGTATTATTTTTATTTAGAGTATTTTACAAAGTGAGTAATTATTTACTTTGAGGGAATAACTTTTGACCTTGTTTTGAAGCTCGCTTGGGTATATTATAATTTCTATCTATTTACATCTATGAAATCGGTTGTAGAAAACTTTTCCCACTCATGACAAGTAGTCTTTTTCCATATCTGAAAAACCAGTTATTTATTATATTCTAAGGTAGACTATAGTAATCATTTCTATTTTGAAGTTCCACTCAAAATTCAACTCTTCATGAACTACTCCAAATTAAATGTTTTGTTTTGAATATATAGATTTGTTTTATTCCTAAAGTAGAGCCATAGTTGTAGTTGTAGACTGCTGCTGTGAATATATTATTTTGTTTGGCACTCCAGTATTAATCTTATTTTGCTTCATTTACCTTTTAAATGGAAAACATTGAGATTTATGAGTATGAACGAGTCACTCTTCTTTACGCTCAACTAATTAAATAGTGATCGCTACATTTAAATTTGACTCCAGGATCCATTATGTCAAATACATATGCTACAGTTTGGAAGTTTAGTGCCTATGTAGAATTTCCTAGATCTTGTTCTCATTTCATGTGTTCTAAATGTTATGAGAATTGGTTTGACAATAGGATTTTGTTTCTAGAATATACTCTCAATTCAAATATATTTTATGATATTTTCTAATTAGCCAACATCGCAGTAGGTGGAATGGAAAATGTTGTGCAATTGACTTTAGAATTGTGGTAAAAGATAAGGTGAAATTTCAAAACCAAAAATTACCAACTTTGAGTTCAATATTGATAAAAAGAGAAGGAAACTTAAGTTCCAACTATATAATATCACGCAATACAAAAGGGAGGTGAGATTGGAGTTGGGGGAGGAGAGTTGTTGAAGTTCTAAGGGACTTGGTGGCAACAGAAGCAAAAGTTAATTATTCCCTTGTGACTCTTGTAATCAAGAGGATTTTGCTTTTCCTTGAGAATAATGAATCAACTTAAAATAAATAATTTAGCAGAGTTATTGGAAGCGAAGTTTCAATAATTAATAGCATCCTGGTGTTATGCAACTAATTGGGTCAAGGTCTATTCTTCGCGAGCCTTCACTGCGCCGTTCTGTAATTTCCCTTCTTTCGTCCGTCCACGAGGCTGTAAAAAGAGAGAATCCGCCCTCCCTCACGTGACTAAGCGCTGGTTGACCACTTACCGACCAAGAACAAGAAGTGGTGCGTTTCATGAAACCCGGAAAATTTGGACAAAACCTACTTGGAGCCCTAAACGGGGTCTCGTTTTGCAACCAATCCAGTGAAGTGAACATGGAATTTTTTTTTTTATCGACAAAACCCGTGCTCCAAATATAGAATTATTGTAACACACCAAAAATTTGGGTATATGTCCTGCAAAAATTGCCAAAAAAAAATCCAATGTAAACTTAGACAAATTAACAAATCTTTTGCAAGTATGAACATGCAAAAGCACTACTAAGGTAAATTGAACGTTCAAACATAAATTTAATTACTTAGTAACATCAATACTTTGTTCAAACAATACACCATACCTAATTGAAAACAATTTCATCCACAAAACAAATGCTTTGTTGCACCTCGAAGATAGATCTGGAGAGTTAGATGCAAGCATTATTGTCGAAGTAGTAGAGGGATTATTGAAAACTAATGCCAATGAAATAAAAAACTATTTCCAAAAGGTAAACACCAAATACTATCATCCTCTTAAAATATTTTTTTCAAAACACCAAAATGCAATACTGAAGTGCATTTTATCTATCACAGAACCCCGATGCCGAGCTGAATAATCTTATGAAAACCAGTAATGAAAGGGAGTTTCTGTTCTATTTAAAAGTGACAAAAATACTACTTGCTTTAGATATTTTGGTTGCATGTTCGTTTTTCAGAAAACACTATCGACTTCCACTAAATACTACTCAGTACAGTTTCTATTAATGATATATAGAACTTTTTTACTATTGTTAAGTAATAGCCTTCAATTCTTCATTATTTGACATGGGTTTTAATCTTTTTCTCGTTAATTTAAGATTGGATGAATTAACATCGTTACAGTATGTTATGGATTTCATTTTTCTCCTGAACAGATTATTTCCCCCCCTTACTTCAGTTTATTGTAATTTATTCAAATGTATATGTATAACGTATTCTTGGAACAAAACTTGCTTCTTTTAATTGTTCTTTAAAACTGAAAATTAAGGGAAGAATTTTTCTCTTGCTTTCCAGATTGAAAAAAATGTATGTGAATTTTGAAGTTCATTATGCCCTTGTCTTCCTCATCACATGCAGAATCGCAACTTTGAATTTCACATTTTTTTTTTCAAAAGGTGAAACTTAGAAGTTTCCTTCGAAGATAGTTGAATGTCTTACTTGATTTTCTTATTTTCAGCTTCGAAAAGACACACGAGGCTTTAAGAATATTTGAAGTTCTTAGAATTGAAAAAGAGCCCATTATAAGGCCTTTTGTTCGTGCATCTATAGCTGAAACACTTTCGTCCACCTCACCGGCTCTGAAGGATTTGTTCCGGCATTAAAAGTTAATGGGATACTGAAATGCAAGCTAAATGACAAGGCTTTTGTAGTATGATTAAGCTATTTTCAATGCTGCATTTAGCTTAAAAATTAGTCTCTTCTGTTATATAAATATGTGGTGCATGTTTATACGTATAGGCCTCACAAATGACAGTCAATACATAAACTTTGAGGCTTTTAGTTGAAGCTTTGCGCAAGGTGCAACTGAATAAGTGAGCATTAGATGCTTTGGGAAACACTTAAAAATATTGCCTTCTTTCCCTTCTTGGTGTAGGTCTCCAAGTATAATGATCCAATTTATCTCAAGATGGGAAATTGGCAATCATGATCAAGCTTACTTCAGACCGAAATAGAAACCAAGCTCACTTCAATTTATGTTTGTCTAATGATGCAATTGATCATACTTTTTGATAATGCTGGTGGATTCTTTCCTTCTTTCAATCATTCACCATGTAATAGTTTAACATTTGCAGATTTTGTAATGCCATTTTTTCTCTTAATGGTTGGCTTATCTCTCACTTACATACAAGGTACTTGTTTCTTCATAAGAAACGGTTAAGACTTTACATTTGTGTCATAACTTTATTCTAGCATGTGCACGTGAATTAATATTAAGGATATCGCCTTATCATCCTCTACTAAGTAGAAGCAAATACTGTTGCTTATCTGAGTTTAAGTAAATCCCAGTCTTTTTGCAATGTTTTACAAACTGAAAATCATTTTCTTACACTTATTTATGTTATTAGTTATACCAACTCTAGAATACAATTGGTATTATATTTCTTTTTTGAATGATGTCTATAGATACTCTTATTGTTCCCATGGATCCAGTCCTATATTCTTTTTGCTAGAATTTCTCTTGCATTTGAACATGGCTTTTTAAATTAAATGTTAATGTATATGGTAATTTGGCTGAATTCACAAGTGCATGCTAAGTTCGGCTAATACATACGTTACTGACGGTTTTGGAAAACCCTATTAGAACTGCTTCAGACTGTTTAATATTAGCAGTTATTGGTGTTCCCTAACACGAGCTATCGTCTTTAGAATGCACATTGGAGATATGATGACAATTCCTTGAAGTTTCATAAGCTTATTTTTCGCATTATTACAATTTTGTTATTGCACAAAAGTAATGTTTGCTACACATCATTGATTGTCAAAAATAGAATTGACATCTACTTCATTTCACGACTTTTTCCATTAAATGAAGTCTTAACTATCCATTCTACAACCATCAAATTCAACATATGATTTAACTACCAATTTACTGACATATTAAGAATAGTTTGGGTTTCATTAATATTCGACACGTTAACATTGCCTTAAAAACAACCCAACCCGTGTATTGTAGGGGAAAAAACTAGTTTTGACTAAAAAAAAAAACAATTGTGTGAAAGAAATATTATATTATATCCATTGTATCGGTACATGTCTGATTACCTACCTAAAAAACATGGAAAATTTTGATTAAAATTGATTATTAAAAGGATTGTGGGGCCGCTCGGGAATATCAATATATTTATTACATATGACTCCTTCGATTTTCCAATTATTGAAATTTTAATCTAATTTTTTATACCTTTACAATTTTATCTGAGTGTAGTATTAAAACAAATGTTTTTTAGTCCCTGTTTAAAAGCCTTTTTTTTGTGGGAAGAATGAGTTTTTAAATAGTAAATTTTTGAAAAATGTGTGATTAAAATGTAGAATAAATAGATTTACGTAAAATATATTTTATTGTGAGAATACATGGTTATCAATTATGATGGTTATCAATTATGATTATTTATTAAAGGCAAAACAGCATGCTGGATTGTCAAAAACATATTTAAATTAATTTAGTGATCGATATTATTACAGTAAGTTTTGAACTTTTAACACATGTTTAGGCCATAATTAATTAATTAATCTTAGTGGATTTGGACCTATACTAACTGACTTTTAATTAGGGTAATTAACTAGGTTTAGCTTTTTCTTTAAGTCAAAACTATTCAGGTTAATAGATCCATCTCGTCGAAGAAGTGCCATTGATTTTATCTTATCTCAAAATATTTTATAATATCATCAATTGACTATTAGGGCAGGAGGTGAACCTAAACGAAAGACAAATTTACGTCCTGTTTGGTTAGATTAAAATTTGAAGTTTTTTCAGGCATATATGTCAATTTCTATCAAAACATACTACAAATGTGATTTTAATTTACACCAAAAATGAGCTAACAACGTGTGAAAAATCATATACAAAAGCCTATAAATATGAACAACTCTTACCTACAAATAAGGTTCACGGAGTCGCAAGTTGTTAGATAAACTTAGGTTATCTAGGCTTTGTTTGATTACCATTTTCTCTCTCTTGTTTTCAATTACACGTTTCATTATAAAATTAGATTACATGCAAACTCACATTTTCCATCAAATCATTGTCCCAAAATGCTTCTTTTCTTACAGTTCCTACACTATTTTGCTTATCCATTCAATTTGAAAAAAATTATAAATTATTTATAATTGATTGAACTTTATTTTCGATCACATATTTTAATAAATCTATAAGTATTATTCACTTATTAACTACTATTTCTATTTATTTATAAATTCTTCCAAAATGGAGATTTAAGGCTTTGGTTTGAGCTCTTTTTTGGTGAAAAATGAATTTTAGAGAGGTGATTTTTTTTTTGCTCATCATTATGCTGTAAGTCATGTATTAGTCCAAATTCCAATATTTTGACTGAGTTTTGAGATTTTGTGACACAGTTAAGTAATTTTTTTTGTACACACGTAATTGAATGAATGATCACGCTGATTTGATTGTGTCATAATGTACTAAGCCTCTATTTGGCCCCCATTAAATCAAAATTCATTTTTTTCTCACTTTTTATCAACCACACATTTTTCAATAAAATAATATTACAAATAAACCTACAAATATTTCCTTTATTTTTAACCACACCTTCTTTAAAAAATTACTATTCATTTCATTATAATTCAAAATAATGGAATCCAAACGAGGGTTAAAAATGACTTCTATGTTCAAGGTCGAGTCAATGCCTTTATTTTCACCTTTGGACGAGACCTCCCATTGTCCTTTAATTCATGTATTATGTGATAAGTATGCTTCTAAACTTAATTATTTATTGCTAAATTGAGCAGATATCTACATAATTTAGTGTAAATATGTTAAATACAAAAAATGCATGGTCTTAGATGCAGTTGGCTTGAAGAAAGATGATTTGGAGTTTAATTGTAGTTGATTCGTATCATTATTAGAATTGCACGTATTAATTAGAAGAATTAAGAGAGCAATTGAAAGAAATTCTCAGATTTTGGAAGCTAATCCAATATTTGGAAAGTTTGTGGACTAAATTATAAAATTCCCAAGCTTGTCGTGAATCAATTATAGATAATTGTGGGATGAAGATGATCAAAGTCTAAGTATTAGAAGATGAAAGATCGATGATTAAAAAAAAAAATGACTATTGAGTTGAACCAAAGGAGGAAGTTCGGAACAAACATGAACAAGATGTACAAGTTGTTCCTTGCTATCACAACGATGATCTCTTGCACTTGCAAGGTTGAGTAAATCTCCAACTGCAAGTCCTAACGTTATACTATGCGATCACAATGATTTTTACACATTCATACATGGTTTATATATGAATTGCTTGGGTTAATGAATAAGAATGAGATTCAACAATTCAAGATTTGTTTGTCTTTTTTCCACACTTTAATTTTGGGTAATGTTGTATCAATTTAATTTGTGTGTTTGTAAAAATATGATGCTTGACTAATTGTATAATTTTAGGATAATGTTGAATCCTATGTTTTAATGGTTTGATAATAATTTTTAAATTTTAACATTAAATACGTATATGGTTTTAAATGATTATTAGAAGTTTAATGCATTTACAATTAATCAATCACCAACGAACCATCTAGTGATTTTTACTGGAACTCTAGAGAAATAATTAGAATTATAGTATGTAGTAACGATTAATGTAAAGTTTGATATATACTATAAGGGATAGAGCTATATTGATATTCTTTGTATTATTCTTTTTTTTTTTTAAATGTTATTGTAATATAATGCATCTCTACATATTTTCATTCTCCATAAAGATATAGTACGATCATATGTAAGAATATATTAAATCCTAATTGAGAGAGATTGTTATACGAATTAAGAATATTGCGAATAATTGTTGTCAAAGTCTTGGTTTGATATTAAGATGGTCAAATCTAGGAGGATTCTAAGTCCTAGTCAAGGCAGAGGGAAGCCCACAAGGGAAATTATTTTTATAAGGCATTTTTATTTTTGGTGAAATATTCTTTTTTTCCCAACCAACGAAACATTTTTTTTTTTTCAATGCATCAGTCTACTATAAATTTTCTTTTGTCCCCCTGTCTTCGCCCCTAGTCCTGGTGCTGGCCGTTAATTGAGTTTCATATTTACTTCCCAATTAAATAATTAAATTAATAATATGTTTTATTTATTTATTTATTTATTTATATAATCCTACCATCAAATCATGCAATTCGATTAAAGTTGGATTTAATTGAAACTAGATCAAATACTTAGTTAACGCGACATCAATACATAAATTTTCATCCACTTTATTATTAGTTTATGATAATGTCCACTTGCTAGAGTTCAATATTAGGGTTGGACTTGTCTTTGTTGGATGGTGCTTCAATAATAGCCGAGACATTTTATGCTTTGGATGGGTTTAAGCAGCCCTAAAATAAATACTGATGGACTCGTTGGCGTGCAATGGACCTTTTTTAGCTCGTGAAATCCTTGTAAGTAAGTAATATGGCTCTTTCAAACTGATATCTAGCCGTTTTGAGCAATAATTATTTTACCATGTAACAATAACACGATCTTTATTTCTTATCTAAACGTTATAAATGCATGCTTAACTAATTTATTTTGAATCCTAAAACTTGAACTTTTCTTGAAAAAAGATATACTTTTGACATTAATTCAGTAAATAAATACATGATATTCAATAAGATTTGATAGTAAAATTTTAACTTGTTGATCTTAATTTCTTGGTGAAATATTATAAATGCAAGCTTGTCTAGATTATTTTGAATCCTAAAATCTGAACTTTTCCACTTGCAAAAGATATAAATTTTGACATTAATTATATAAGAAGCATTAAGTACACAATATTCAATAACACTTGATATTACAATTTAACACTATCTTTATTAGTGAATTGTAATAAATGCATTCAATAAGACTTGACAATATATTTAATGAAATCTAACTTCTTTTTTTCTTTAATACTATTTAATACTATCTTTACTTTCTATAAAAATGTTATAAATGCACGCTTATCTTGATTATTTTGAATCCCAAAACGTTTAAAATTTTGGCGCATATGACTCACAAATACTATCGATTAATTATTTTGATATTTCTTAAAATTCGTAATTTATACTCACTTAAATTTTAATTTAACCACCTACGAAACTTGAATTGGTTTTGTAGACAACTCACTCATAAAGTAATCTCTGAATTAATCACCTAACGTCATTTAAGAACTAAGGATCTATTTACAGCTGCAACTTAGTAGTAAGTGATTATGATGCAATTAAAATCATCATAATGCACACCACACAATAAAAATTGGAATCCTAAGCCTCAGGGTGGTAAAAAGACTAATGCATATTAGTCCTCATAATTTTGTTAAATTATTATGTAGTCCTCACAAAAAACATTTAACCGAGAATTTTGACAAATATTGCTATTTGTACAGAATAGTGTACAGTCACCTCTTAGGAGGGGAATCCATTGTGAATAAAAAAATTGTAAGACCCTCTACTGGGAAGGGGCTGTGCACCACGTAACAACTTTCAATTTTGACAATTTCTTCTTTGAAGACACGTAAATGGTTACTCTAACAATAGTTTGGGGACCCAAATTGAAATATTTAAAATCACTAACCACTATACTAACCATGCCACCAAGCACAGGAGCAATTCTTACGTGTCACAATTTTTATCCCACACGTGGCACGAAGGTCCCACAATTTTCCCAAAAGGGGCCCCACTTCTTCGCACCCCGGCAGTGTATTCTCTCTTCGTGTCAACTCTGTGCTATTTATTTCCATTATTTCCATTTCAAAATACACACACACGCACACACAGTGTCCTCATTAATGTCCGCCTGTACTTTATCTCTCTAAAACAGCATGAATATGTACAGTATATACATACATATACAGTTGTCTCTCTCTATGTCGTTGTATTATTTGCATGTGTAGTCCTGCTACTGCTCTGTTTTTCTGTCTCTAGAATGTGTATGTAAGAAGCTCATGATGACAAGGATTTCTCGTTGTTGTAGATGTTTAAAGATGAGCTGAAGAAAAGATGGAGATGGATTACGAGGTGGCGTTGTAATGTACTATTTTGCGAGAATTTAAATTCCTTTCTAGTTTTCATTTCTCAATAGAGAAAAGGTTTTGTTTTTTGTATGTTGCCTTCGAATTTCTTAAGAAAGAGAAAATGGAGAGAGCTCGCCATAGGAGGTCCAGGAGTATTACAAACATTGAATTTGAAGGTATTCCCCCCACCCCCCCCACAAATTTTTGTTTACGCATTTGTTTTGAAAAGAAATGAGAATCCAAATCACGAAAGGTTTTTTGAGTTTTTTTCAGTCGTTATCCGTCAATCGTTAATTTCTTACTTTTTTTTTTTTTTTTTTCCCTGAAGAGAAATTTTGCGAAATCTCATCAAAGCTATTCTAAATTTTTTTTATCGAGTTCGTTTCAAGTTTTTTGAACTACTGGGATAGTGATCAAGAAAACAAAAATGAAAAATTTGAAATTGTATTTTAAAATTTTAAAATCCAGTAAGAGGTTTTTGATTAAATTTGAGATTTCCAAGATTTTAAAAAGCAAAAAATAAAAATAAAATTCCCTTTTTAATATTACCCGCGAATTTTATTTTCTTTGACTTCTCCCATCAACCACTTTCTGGCTCTCTCGGCGTGTGTCAAAAAAGAGAGTTGTTGCAGAACAGACGCCGATCATTTTTTATTTTTTCTGTTTTCATAATCCGCTTTTAATAAATTCCTTTTTTTTTTTCCTGAACATATGGTATTATTATATAAAATTAATTTCTTTATGATTAAGCCCAAAAAAAAAAAAAAAAAAAAAAATTCTTTGTCGAGTCCGAGTCCATTTCCTTCCCTCGCGAAGCTTAATGAGATTTAGTTGATTATCCTGCTTTGCTAAAGTAAGTTTTGTTGACTTTCCTGTAGTGGCATCGGCATTATGGTGTTCCTTTATCCAATTCTCTACTTATGAGCTATAATTGCTGGTCTAGTCCTTTAACAGGAGTTGTACTAATTTTATTTAGAATTCCTAAAAAAATTTTCCAATTTTCTCACTGTACTGTTTACTTTATTTTTAGAATTTCGTTCTGCTGTTTTTGCTAATTTGTTTTGGATGGATTCGTTAAATTGTTATCTGGTTTGATTACATATGCATATAAGTTTGTGCTAGCAACCATGTGTTCATTCATTGCACAGTTGGGTTGGTGACATTATTTAAATTTCTATTCAGGAATTCAACAGATTGAGAGACACATTCAGAAACAGGAAGCTATTTCAAAATCGTCATATGATTCTAGTTCTTATATCGATGGAATCACAAAAAAGGATATGGTATGTGGATGTCTATTTTTTCTTATATGAATTTTTCACCTTCCTGGATTTCTAATTATCATTGATGATGTAAATGAGGTGCTAAGGTATTTTATGGCACTTTTGCTTTGCCTGTAGACACAAAGATTTGGATAATTTTGACTTGGTCTTGCAGTTCATGCTCGAATTGGGGCATAGCTTTCCGAGAAAAGCCACTGGAACTCTGATGGAGTTACTGGCAGAAGAAAAGTCAAAAGAAGTTGAAGCCAATAGAAGATCACCAACTGATACTCCTAGATTGATTAGTCTTGATGGGCTGCCAAGTCCACGACATGTTCATAGACAACGATCAAGGTCATCGGATAGCTATCGACAGAAAAATGCATCAATGAGTGTTCAGGGGAGTGCTCAACTTTCAGATGACTATTCGAGTAGGAGAAGCTCAATGAAGAAGCTAGAGTTCAAAGACGTATATGAAGATCTGGAAGCTTCACACGTCAGCAATCAACATTACTCGTCAATACTGAGTTCAAGACCAAGGCTTACAAAATCTGAGGTGGCACTCATTCAGCAGGGATTCAAGGATGCAAAATGTCTTTCAACGGATGCAGAGCTTCAGGGTTTAAAACAGTTCGATGACACGCTAGAGATGGTTGACTCAAATACAGATTTAGTGCTGAAATATCTACAGAAACCAGATTCTTTTTGTGCAAAGCATTTGCATGCTTTGCAAGTCCGTCCTCCCAGCTCACTGAGCAGTCATATAGCAGTTTTGAAGCCATCAAATTCTGCTAATTATGAAGGAAATGTCAAAGCTTGGGAATCGGAGAGACATAATTCGTGTAAACATGGCTTCGCCTATGATGAGAAACGTGAAGATGGTCTTTTACTCCACTCAGATAGTCACCGTAGAGCTCACACTTCTCGCAAGTCAGAGATTCATTCAGAAGATGATGATGAGAAAATCACTCTTCCCACTAGAATTGTTGTTCTCAAGCCAAACGTAAGTAAGAAGCACAATGCAGGTTCATCTCCTTCATTGCCTGATTTTTCACATGGTTTTCTGTCCAATGTCAGAAAGCTCAAGGAATATCCAATTGTTGGAGGTGCTGAAACACTATCATTGAGAGAAAAAGATTCCTCTCATGACATGGGATTCTTGAAGCCCATGTCAAGAAAAGCTAGAATAATAGCCAGGGAAATTACAAACCATATAAGACACGGTTGTGATGGAAGGATCGATCTAAGGTCTTCTAGAGTCGGAGGATATGCGGGGGATGAGATTCCGTGTGATGCTTATGAAAGTGATTCAAGCTGTGAGTTAGATGTATTTAAAGTGTCGTCTAGAAATTCCTTCTGTCGTAATAACTGGTCTGAATATATTTCTTCTGATTTACTCAAGTCATCATTCATCAGTAGGGAGTCAAAGAAGAGACTATCTGAGAGGTGGAAGACAACTCACAAATATCAACACGTGGAAATGGTTGCTAAGGCTAGCACACTGGGTGAAATGCTTGCAATTCCTGATAGAGGACCAAAACTTGAAAATGTGAATGCTAAGGTAGATCTTGATAGAGAATGCGATCGACTTGCTAGAAAAAACGGAACTGCTATGTGGGATGGGCCTTCTGGTATCAGCAGTAGAGATGGATGGAAGGACGAGCTTATGAGATCTTCATCTAGCTCAAAATCCCTTCCTCCACCATCAGGTAGTGGCAGTATTCACAAAAGAAGTGCACATTGTGATGCTATTGCTGAAGGCGAATATCTCATGCACCGGAATGCAGTGAGTCACAGTACAAGTAAGACTGTGAAGGGAAATCTGTATCTGAAAGAAGATTTTACACTCAATGATTTAAAATCCAGGAACATGAAACCTCTTTCATATCACCATGCATTTACTGGGGAGACAGACTCTTCTCTGGAAGCCGGGTTTGAGATTCAAATGGAGACAAACCTTGAGAAAGATCCATCTGAACAAAAGCCCATGTCTCAAATGGCAAAAGCGGATGGCAAATGTACTGTCTGTACAAGTCCTGAGTTATCTTCAAAATCTTCAGAGTTGTCCCTGAAGCAGTCATCTTCAGAGTTAGAAAATGTCAACGCTATTGCTCACAACGAAGGAGTTCCCAGTTGCCAGGTTTGGATTTTCATTTCTTCAAACAAATTTTATCAGTAAGCATGAATGCAGTGATTGCAAAAACCTAGCAAGCCCACTGCTTTTAAATGTCTTATTTTTCCCTTGCCACATAACCTAACATTGTTGGACAAGTTTTTTATTCTTTATTTATTTATTTTTCTGAATTAACCACATTCAATTGAGGAAAGGCGCTTTTTATTTATTATTACAAACTTTTAGTTATATACAAACATGCCTAGTTGTGTTAGTTGCTTTTATGTTTCCCAGCTGTGGTGTTACGAACATAATCCGTTGTTCGTATTAGATGATCGTTGCTTTCAACTTAAGTTCTGTACATGTTTTGGTTTTTAGTGTCAGTAGTTGGTTAAGTTGGGGAAGATTCCAATCTTGCCAGCAATTCAAGATTCTTCCCTTATTTGGAACCAACATCAAGCGGATGCACCTGTCAACAGTTTCTGCTGGTCTATGCTCTTAGAATCTCTGGAGGAGAGCTATTGTAAAGTATTAAGTTGTTTCCACGCATGGTAATAATTTATCCTACTACTTTAGGTTTAGTGGTTTCAGCGAGGGGAATTATGTTAGAATGTTATATTTGGCAGTCTCTAGAAACCACTTCTTCATTATTGGCAATTCCTTTTCTTTAAATAGTTTCATCTGTCACAAAATATAAAATAACACCACTACTATCAAAAATTATAGGCTCATTGAGGAAAAATTTGACAAAATGATGGTGGATTACTTTTTTCAATCTTGTAGAAATGAGGAGACACTAGCCTTTTTTACATCACATTTGCATATGCAATGACATATACAAGATTATCTCGATACATGGACTTAGTGAAACAAGATGCTGCTACGAAGTAATGGTTTGAAATTGAAGAGTGACATATGCTGACTCTTATTACCTTATGCAAACTATTGGCAGTTGCTCTTCATCCCTAGTAAACTACTTCAGAAAGAAATTCATTTTAGTTTGTGGAAGAGGGTGTGGGGGGTAAGGGAAAGATGCTGCTGTGTATAATATGTGAAGGCTTAAGAGTTCAGAAGATATGAGCTCAAGTACTTTTTGGCTTCATTCTTTCTTCAAATAGTTGCCATGATTTTGTCAGGGTTTAATGCATGGAAGCAAGCATCTAAATGTGAAAACATGAAATTCAGGAATAAATGTTGATTCATTTGAGTATTAGAAAATAGGCTTCCAAAAACTTGTTGATTTACACACAGCGTCGAGAATTTGGACTTGCTAATCTCATAGACATCGATAATTTGGACCGACTATTAGAATATTCAACTTTTTATACAATAGACCCTCTTTTATGTAGACCCTAGTGATAAGGAATGTTTTTCAAAAAGGAAAATGCTGTGTGATGACCAAGAAAATAAAATGTGATGATAATCAAGAAAATATCCCACTGATGTTGGCAAGTTGTACTAGAATTACTACAGAATCGCAAGTTTCATCCGGAAAAGAAGAAATTGGATTTGCCATTGTCATGGTCGGTCGCCAGTGCTGATTATGGCTCATTGAATTGATTTGCTGTAACTTTCCATTTCTTGTATAGCAGTATTCTATAAAATGAAGAAAATACACAGGTCTAGTTTCACCAAAACTATCTAAGTCTTCATGGTATCAGAGCTGTAAAACTCACAAGCTCAAACACTAGCTTTCCCAAAACAGTAGCCCTTTTTGCTCTCATATCTCAGCCGAAAGGGAAGAGCCCAAAATTACCACCCAAGCGTTCCACTAATTTGCAAGTCTAGTGTCCATCAGTCTAGGATCCAACGACTAGTTGACGGGCCTTTCAGAGATCCTTCATCTTGCTCATAGCCTTGGAGTGATCCATTGTCTCAAAAGGGATGGTGCAAAACCAATGGCAGCAATTGGAAGAGACTATAATTCCAGCCTATACTCTTTGGGTAATCAATGAAGGATTACTCAACTCATGGCTTCTTGGTATGACAAAAGAAGCAGCCCAACCGTCCATAGATGAAGATGCAACAACCTACATTCTCTGGAGTTTGTTGGAAGAACAATTAATTCTAATAACCATTGAGGAAGAGGGGCTGCTCTGAAGAGACATTCTCATGACTACTAAGAAAGGTTCACGTTCCTTAGATGAGTACATAGGAGAGTTTGAGTTGATATGTGACAATCTTGCTGCCATTAAAGAGCCTGTCTATGATCTTGACAAGGTATTCCACTTTGCTCGTGGCCTAGACCAAAATATTAGTATTTTGTCTAACCATGATGACAAAATGCCATTTCATTTTTTCAATCTGTTTGTCCTCACCCTCCAAGGACACAAACAAACTGTTGCTGCTCTGAAAGAGGAAGAAAAATTTTACATTGTGCAATGCCCTAGCCTTCTTCAGCCAACAAGGTCGTGGACGTGGTGGTAGAGGAGTTCGAGGCGGTTTCAACTCCAAGCGAGAAAAAGGCTTCACTCCAGCAGGTCTCTATAACACTCAAAGTAGCTCTGATAACAATCCAAGATCGACTTCTAGTAATCCCAAAAAATGAAGGAAAAGAAACTAAACAGAACCAATATCTGAAAAGAGTGGTGAAGTGCCTGCTAGATATGGAAGAATGAATAGTCTTGCTCTTGACTGCTAGTACAGGTATGACTATTCACAACAGGAGTTGTGAACTATTCCTCCCAGGTTTTGCAGTATTTCCATTTTACTAGATGAATGGGTTTGAACAGCAAATAATGTTGCCTCTTTAACATTAACCTCAGGTGACTACATTGATATGCAATCTGGTTTAAGCATTAAATTCAGTTGTAAAGAAAATACAAATTCCTAGCAGCTGGTGTCTCATGGCATACTCGACATTCCAAATAAGTCCATTTTGTTGATGTCGTAGCCTCTAACGCCGTAGTTGTTGCTACTCAAAAAATTCCAGCTACAGTTCAAGTTTTCAAGATGCTTCAGCTAGTGTTTTCCAAATGAAACTTTGGGGTATCTAATGATGACATCGTCAATATTGCCATTACTTCAAACGACACATTTCTGCTGTCATTAAAAATGTTGAGGCCATCTCATCTCGTGCTCGCCCTCAACGAAATCGACGTCCTCCCAGTTATCTTCGAGTGCCATCTTGCTCATGTTGAAATTATTAAGGAGTCCTAGGCCCTTCGTTCTGCCCCTGTATCAAGGAAAAATGATAAAGACTTGCTTTTGAACTTATATGATAGAATTTGCCCAAAGGTTGTGCGTGGTGGACCTTAGAATTATCCCTAAGGGCCATGTATTTCCATTTTCTGAGGTGCACTGGATTGGTTCTTGGAAAAAATGATTTAATAAACCCTGTATAACCTATTCACATTAGTGAAGCGGATGAATGCATAAAGGAAGTGCACATTTATGAGACCTTAATCGGGATGCATAGGGGAATCAACCTACGAGAAGAGCATGGTACCCGCACCCCTCTGTAATCGAGGATTCCATTTTGGTACAAACCCTAAAACCCACCTCTTTCTTTTTATAGAAATGAGTTTGATCTTTTTTCGACAGGCGGAGCACTAGTATCGATAAAAATTCTAACCAGATTGCGATCAAAGCCTACCAGATTTTCCATGTTTTTTGGAGGGCCTCGAGCTAGACTAACTACAGCTAAATACATGCCGCACTTGTTCTAGTATCACGAAGTTCAAGTGATACCGAAAGATGAAACAATATGAAACATGACATTCATATAACATATTCTTATGAGCAAAACTAACATTTCTTGGTAAGATATTTTGGCAGAAGCAATATTATTAGCCGTCATTCCTTTAAATTTTCTGAAATATGTACTTCATTTCCGCATTTTCTAAAAAATTGAAGTTCTCAATAAGCTTACATTGAGTATCTCATAGTTTAATATGTAATAATCACATACTATATGTAACACATTGTTGGATATGTTATTACATTAAAAATTTGCGGATTTCATTGGTAACTTAGGAGGATGAAATAAACAAACTTAATCTCTACGGATTGGCCACTTTGGTAACTAATTTTATGCCTAATTAGCCATATTTGGCTTGATGTTGGTGTTATTTTGACTCTTTTTTCAAGGTTTATTTTATTTTATTTTATTCCCCACCCCTCCCCCTCTAGCGAACGAAATGGCTACAAGAATCTTACTTGTACGAGTGGATAAAATTTATCAATCATTGGGGAGGCATTGTTTCTTGCCCTGCCAATGATGCTGTTTGACGTGGTCTTTGCATAGTGGGGACCTTACCGTTGGTTGCCATTTGACATGGACTCTTTACTTCTGCAATTTTATATACCTTTTTCAATTCAAATTATATATATGTTTTATTAAAACCTGTAACGCTACCTATTTTTTGCAACTGATCTAGATTTGAGCCAAAATTAGCTAAGAAAAACTTGAGCTAGATTTATAAATACCAAACTACTAGGAGGAAATAGGAGCTCTAAAACAACTTTAAGGGTTAGATAAACATTATCTAAGTTTAACAACCCGCAGATATAGTCGGTCATATAACAAACTTTGTTTGTGGATACTAACAATAAGAGAACACATGCCAAATAACAGTACTCTCTACATTATGTACACTTGAATTACACTAATAATATCACTCGATATCACTGGCCATGTGAAATGGTTTAATATCATTTAAAACTTCTCAATCACGTGTTCAACAAATATCGCAAGCTCATTCACATTGTACTTGAAATGTAAAGATATCATCTGCTTTAAAGTGAGGAATAAACATTTGAGTAAAAAAATATGAATATTCAATGTAGATTTCAAGAGAATTACTAAGGTGATTGAAATGATTTCAAGCAATTACTATTGTTAGTGAATAGATTCTAAGTTAATGTAGATTGTGTACCTCAACTAAGCAAAATTTATTACTTTGTTTCGTTTCATTTTAATTTCATGACCTGGGGTTCCATCCCAAGATGTTAACCTATTAAAGGTAGCCAATTTTTCTCATAAATCCATGACCATCTTCATGTCTAACTAATGAAGGACTCTCCTCACAATTTCTCTTGAATGAATTATTACAAGATCTTGACCCCTCCTCAAGTGATAATCTATCCGTCATTCTCTATGCTCCCTCAATGCCCAATTGTTCCACTGGGGCAGGAGCAAACACCTTTCATGGGAATGAATTTCTTGAGAGCCAATCTAAGACTTTTATGAGCCAAAGATATTAAGACTTGAGGTTTCATTTTAAAAAGTTAACCTTGTTGAAAGGAGTAACCTATGACCTTATAAGTTGGTCTATGTTTTCATTTTTATTCGATGTGGGATTATATCTTTTAACATGCCCCCGCAAGATGGTGGCTTGTTTGAGCAGATCAATCTTGAAATTCGTATGCTCATTTTTTGAGTCATAATCGGATCAAATCATTTGTTAGAGTTTAATGAGCTCTAATACCATGTTATGACTTGAAGTTTCATCTTAAAAGGTCAACTTTGTTGAGAGGAGTAATCCAAAACCTTATAAGTTGGTCTATATTTTCATCTTTATTGGATGTGGGATTATATCCCTTAATAGCCCACACCTCCTTTCATATCTTCCACACACATTGCTAAGTATGGAGTTGATACCATTTAATTGAACTTAAGTGCTCCATACCTGAAGGTTAACACATTAGGAGTAGCCTTCCATCATAAACCCAAAACCATTTCCATGTCTAACTGACGTGGGACTTTTGTCCGCCTGTTCTCTACATTAACGAGTAAATAAAAATCTATAAAATATCCAAAAATTTGTGTCCGTGGTAACATACTACATTAGCATTCAATATTGGGTTCTATTTATAAGCACTTTAGTCTTTGTTATACCCTCAAGAATTAAGGTGATATTGCAGGAGTGTCTATTTATGTCTTTGCACCCTTTGCCCGTGCTCTTCATGTGAGAGTAGGTCGAAAGAGGGCGGTTATTATATTTTCAAACTTTAGAGATGTGTAGTTATAATGGATGGACATTCCATTGGAAGGGGTTGTCAATTGTTTTGACATGAGTAGGTATGGTAAAGTTCAGGTACGGCTTGGGCATTGTTTGGAAATAAAGAAAACGAAAAATGCTGGACAGAGATATCCTACATTTTTAGGACATTATAATGTATAATGTACTTTTGGGAAACACATGTTACACGGTTGAAAGATATCTTGGGTGACCTAAAGAGGTTCCAATTCACGTGGTTGATGCAATTCTTATAGAACATGTTAGAAGGGAGAGAGGCTAAAATTAATGTGGTTGGATTCTTTAGAAAGGCTTAGGAATTGTATTTTCCGTTTCTTCACTTGAACTTGTAAAATATTTACCTGCAGAAAATGCAATTCAATTTTATATGGTTTAAATTTTAACTCGTTTAATGCTGTATATATATATATTTTTTCTTTCTATATATTTGTCCATATTCAAGTCTAAATTGTGCATGCACACATATGTATACCTAAAACTGCCATGTCCTATACTTTTGTTTCTTTTTCTTTTGACTATTGTTGTATGACTTGTTCGTATACCACTTCCATGTCACCATGTCTGTCTATGTGCATCATGGTTTCTAAGATTTCTGCTTGTGATTGGCATGATAAAAAAAGTGTTGATTATGTTACTGATATGAAAGATGCTGAAAGCAAATTTATATACCACAAGATGCATAATAGAAAATTTTCAAATTGAAGCATTTTAACAATTTTTACCATGGCTGATTGCTGCTGTATTTATTACTGCATTTCGATCTCTGACTGAATCTTATTACATCTGTGAGAGGACATTAAGTGCATTATAATGTAATTTTTCAATTCTTTTTGGCTGTCAACTTCTGTAAATTTATTCAGAAGGCAGCAACCAGATTTTCAGCAAGGTTCAATGGTTATCATTAACATTTATAATATGCTGAGGAAAGCTATTCATAATTTCTTTGAAATGCTAAATAACTCACACCAGATTTTACGATAATGCAACATGTGAATTTTTTTTATGCATATTATGCAAATGTATTGTCAGAGAAACATAAAACAAAAATAATCTCTTACTCAAATGGTGTTTGTTATGGTTTTTTCCTTATAAGTAGGTGCTATTGGATTTTAGGGGTTAGAACAACTCAATTGAGATTATTAATCACTATTTGTTGCATAATTACATTTTAATTGCCCTTACGTGTTACGCCAGTTAAATTTCTGGTATTGGCCACACCAGAAAGTTAATTCATAATTAATGTTTGTAAGAGCTGTTACACATGTACGTTTCTATCATGGCGTACATTATTGTCAACTATATCCGGTGATTGTATGATCCATAATTGATAGTAGAGGTGGATTTCTTTTATTATTTTTGATGTGGACTGCTACTTTGTTAAATGATGCAAAGATTTATCCATGTTAAAAGAATTCATTTCAGCTTTTCATGATGTTCCAGGAACCACACAAGGGACCACCCCATCAAGGTTCAGATACTGGTTCTTCAGAAAACTCGCTTCAGGCTGATCCTAGTCCAGATTCTGTCCTTGAGGTTCCTCTCACAGCAGATGTATCATCTGTTTCTGAATGCTTTGAGAGTGTCAATGCTGAACTTCATGGTGCGAAGCTACTTACTCTTTACCATTAGATTTTTATTTTATTTTATTTTATTTTTTTTGGGGTTGGGGGGGGGGGGGGGGGGGGAA
>NW_019263695.1:93003-103999 GCF_002742605.1 Olea europaea var. sylvestris | reverse complement strand
TGCGAACTCTTGGCAATATATCAATTGAACATTCTACTAATAGACTTGAAAGTCTGTTTCACTATATATTTGTCTTTTCTAACTATTTAGAATGGATGGTAATGTGGCATGAATAAATATACGGAAGTTTTTTTGAAGGTAACATTTTTTTTTTATGCTGTGGAGCAGGATCTTTCATAATAATTTGGGGAGAAAGGTGATTTTGAATGCTTATTAAAAAAAGAAAACGTGGAAAGCAGAATTTGGAAGTAGATTGTGTCCCCATCATAATGAAATAGTAATTTTTTTAAGGGGTAGAAGCTAAGTTGGTGTGTAACACGTGGCACTTGATACTATTGGATCACTGCTATTTTAGTCAGTACATGCTTCAGTCAACTGCTTCTACAGACAAATTCCAGGATGTTCTTTGTCTTTGTAGGAAATGGTCATGTTTCTCAGAGGAAGCCTACACATGTAGGTTCTATTTAGTTGTTGTATCAGTTGCCCAGTCCTTGTTATAGTAAATATGTTATGGATATCCACCGAGCTTTACCATATGCATAATAATTCTCACATTGTCCATGCTAATTCTCATGATAAATTCATGCTCCCTTTCTTTTTTAATTAATTTTTTTCCTTATCTTAATTTCCTATACCATTATAATTTGCTAACATTCTCTCTTATCTTCTTTGTCGTAGAACTGCAAATACAACTGCAGCTCCTCAAGATGGAGTCACAAGCATGTGTTGAGGCACCAACTCTCAATGACGTTGCGCAAAAATCACAGATGGTGTTTGTGGAAAACTATATGTTAGGAGCAGATGACTGGAAAGATTCTTATGTGCTTGATGTGCTAATTAATTCTGGTTTTGAAGAATCCCATCTTTTTATGTTTAGGACATTGTGGTACTCCTCAGAATGCCCTTTGAGTCCATGGTTGTTCGACGACCTCGAGAAGAAATACAACAACGATGGGATAACTGGTTTGAGGGAAGAAAGAAGGTTTCTATTTGACAGAATAAATTCAGCACTCTTTGAGGCGTACCAGCAGCATGTTGACTTGTACCCCTGGGTGATGCCAAAAATAAAGTGTGTCAATTTAACCTGTGAGAAACAAGTGGTCAGAGGTGCTTGTCAAAAATTGTTAAAAGGCCATGATTTTGAAACAGATAGGTACGTACCGGAAAGAATACTTGACAGAGAGATGCAATGGTTAGAATTCAAAGGAGAGATCGATGCAATAGGTAATGAAATTGAGAAATTGTTGATAGATAAACTCATAACAGAGTTTCTATTTAGTTTTTAAACAAACTGGTGTAGAGTAGTTGGTAACATAGGCAAATGAAAGAGGTTGTTTTAGAAGTGAAAGAGTAAAACTAAACTTGGAATTTACTCCAATGTTAAAAATAAGTTATGATGGAAATACAATTTTAATCATTGGCCTGCTGCCATATCAGCTTTGTTGTTTTTAGCTAGCGCAGAACTGTCTTCAAATTCCAATATTGGATTACATCATGTCTAAACTTGTGAACCCATGTACATTGAAAGATTTTTGATGAGGTTACAAGAGTTTAAGGTTATAACATGAAAATCTGATTGAAAGATATCTAAAAACGATCATTCTGCTCCTTCGGAACTATGTTAATGATATGATGTGGTGGTAGGAAATTTTTTGGTGTTGAATCAGGATATTCAAGTTGTTCCGGCTTGATACTGTCAAGAATTTATTACTATTGCATGGGAACAGGTTCATCTTTGAAATACTATTCTCTTGTGATACTTTTTTATTGGAGCTTCCCTCTTTATTTCTGGTTTCAGATTATTTGTAGCATTGACACAATTGCCAGGAATTTAAATAATAAATTTTTGAACAATGTGGCAAGACAATATATTGGTGATCATAGTATTTCAATCCCTGTCTTGTGCTGTTTTATTGTATTTAATTACTTTGGTATATCGTTTGTTTGCACGGGAGCCGATTTACATCAATCAATCCTTTTTCGTCACTAGTTTTCTAAAATTGTTTTTGCACTTAGTATGATAGGATAAAGTATTTTACCTTCGATATTTTGTTGTTGAAAATTTCATTCCATAAAAATTATTTTATTATACCCGAAACCTTTAAGCCATGTAAAACTTCTACATTTCGAAAATCATAACTCTATAATGTTTCAATAAGAAACTACCATTTGTGAATTGTCTAAAATAACTTAGCTCATTAATTAAAAATGTTCATCTTGTTATAAAGTACTAAATTAGGCAAAATACAATATTTATGAAGTAGATACGCAAATAAATTGTTACTAGCATTTATATAACAATTAATCTCGATTTTCTTCTTCTATTGATAGAACACTTTAATTGCATATTCTCTTCAATCTCAACATTAACAATTAACTACCCAAAAACAAAAATTCAATAAACTAACAATAATTACCAAAAATTAAATGACAAAATCAAACGCAACTTAAATATGAAGGAAAAAAGTATAAAGAAACAAAAAACTTCTAATCAAATATTCAGCTGTAAACATAGTCGTTAGTCACCGCCTCGCTCACTGGTATCTGAGCAATTCCTCCTATTGCTTTTACAGAACCTCCTTCTTGTATCATTAAACCATCACCCAAAATTCTTTTCCAACTCGCTAACAAACAATGAACATGCTTAAAAAAAAAAAAAAAAACTCAAATAAATTGCAACAATTAGCATGAAAATGATATCTCGAATAAAACACACAACACAAATAGGAAAATTTACCAAACATGTAAACAGCACTTAATCTTGAATTCCATTCTAATCTTACTTATAAAAATAAAATTTCCCCAATATAAAACTCAAAAAGAACAACAATAATTACCAAAAAATATCAAACACATAACATAAATACAAATATAAGAGAGCTCGGATCTTAGATCAGAAGATGGAAGAAAGTGAATAATAAAGTAAGACTTCTAACATTTAGAGCGACATGGACTGAATGTGTTTGGGTGATTGCATAATCAATGTAAAAGCCAACCCGTTGTTAGCATCTAGCCAGTCCACAACAGAGGTATTATGAGAGCAAAGATATAGCAAATTATGAGTTTAGTGTTGATACAAAGCAATTTTAGCCACGAGCTAGAGACTAAGCGGGATGCTTTGTGTTCATGGGAGATGGCAGAGAAGATTTTTCAAATAGGTTTGGACAGTGTTCTAAAAAGCTCGTTTAAATGGTGTCTGAGCGTTGCCTAGCCTTTACGTTAAGGCAAAATGTCTTGCTTTACATTTAGACGCCTTTTTCTTCCCCAATTCCTAAACGGTTGGATTTTATTTTTGCCTTCCACTCTTTCATCTTCCCAGGCCCTTTTATTAATTTTATTTTTTTAAAGTTCTTTTATTCGACTTTTATTTATTATTATTTTTAAAAAACATTTTATTTGACTTCAAGTTTAAGTTTTTAAAAGACTTTATATGTACAAAAGTAAAAAAAAATGACTTTATTCAATAAAGAGTTAAATAAGATTAAGCTACAGTGTTACCTATGTTGTGTAATTATGATTTTGAGACTTATTATTTTGTTGAAAACTCCGAAAGTATGTATAAAGTTCTTATAAATATATTAAATATGATTGTCTATTTGAAAATTAAAACTATGTAGAATAGTCTATTTTTTGCATTTCAAAAACTTGAAAATTGTATAACTGACTAATTATAGGAATTATTAAATAACTACAGTATTTTACAATTTTAGATGTTTAGTATGTATTATTTTAATTATTTAGTAATTTTTAGAATGATTAAAAATTTAAAATAATTTAAAAAATAAGAAAATGTTTTTTTTTTTAATGGCTAGACATTTCCTAGGTTCGCTTAAGCTCGTAAAGCTTGAAATTTCACCTCCACACCCTTTATGCTTTTTAGAACACTGAGTTTGAGTGTATAGTCTCCATTGGCCACCAAATATGATTCACATGATGAACCCTATAAACGCCTTTTGCCACACATGGTGGCCATGTGAGGGATGGGATCACATGAGACGTAATGGCTTACTCTTGTTTGATATTTCTTATATTTTCAATTTATGGGCGGGATAAGATAGTTCTTTTTGCGCTTTAACTAGAAATTGGGCCTAGCAACTCAAGTGGTTTTGATTTAAAAAAAGAAAAAAAGAAGTTAATAGTAAACACCATTGATTTGGTCTGGGTAGTACTAATGTGACATTAAATGAGATTTCACATTTCATTGAACCTATCGCATAATATTATTTAAACTATGTTATAGCACCAGTATTGTTGGTAGCATTATTCAAAAGTTGTTCTTGCCTCCTTGAAGTTAATCTCCATTAAATCAATACTGACTCAATCCCAAGTTCCAACAATATTCTGAGAACTTTTAAGGGATAAAAAGAATGAAAAGTCTCTGGCAAGTCATTCTCACAAACAAGAATTTTGATTATTTCATTGGAAAAGGGTCATTCGAGGAAGTATTTTTCCCTTTCAATATTTTCTTTATTGTAGCTTCCCTTATGCCTTTTATCACACATAATGATGCAAATAGGGCTTTAATGAGTTCTAGCACGAAGCATCAAGCTTCCTTTCTTTGCCCAAGATATTGAACCAAGTATTATCGTGAGATAAAAAAGAAGAGAGTGAACTGAGTCCCATATTCTGAATCCATTCAATCAACTCGCCAAGTATGAGTCCAAACCCACGATCCAATGGGTTTTTTGTTGAACATGCCGTTGGTTTTCCTACGAGTTAGGAATTTGAATGGCAGGTTTCAAGTTCTTTGTTTCTGGACTCTGATTGACACAATTGGTGCACACTTATATATTCCATGCATCTTAGAGTAAATTGTAATAATGTTTTGTGTCAGGGAATTGCCAGAAATTTGACGAATGCCTTTTCGAACATGTGGCAAGGTAATATGTTTTTCTATTGTTGTTATAAAGTGTAAAGCGCCTAATTGTACAGGTTTCAAACCCATTTATATCTTTACTTTTTGCATTGCTTCAGGATGAAATCTAAATCTATGATGGATGATTTAGCATAGTTTTAATATGTCAGCTAAAGAAATAACTGGAAATTCATTATTCCTCCCTACCTGGTGATAAATAAAGCATCCATACCCCTGTTGATCTTTCAGAAAATTCATAAAATGGGCTAACTATGGATATGATACCGGAGATAGACCGAGTTTATCTCACCCTTCAATTCAAAGCTCATCCTCTTAATCATAAATGATTAGCTTGTCCCGAAATGACCTGGACCAATAGGGAAATCCCATTATTCATACTTGCAGCGACTCCCAATGGATTTTGTCATAAAAAAAGTATGCTAAATTTATATCCGTCTTTTTTTTGGCTGATTATTTACTATATTGAAGTTGAATGCTTTGATGAATGTTATCATTTCACCTCATCTTCTCAACTAATTTGTTATGGTGGAGAAAATTTATTAGATCACGCTCTTGACACAATAAAATATGAAAAAAATACTTCTTGTACATCACTATGAATAATGCTATTTAGGACTACCGATGGTCTCCGTACGTGAATACATGTAGTAGTTTGTTAATTGATGTAACTGTCACATATATACACATAGGGCAACTACCAATAATTCTTATATTAAAGAAAAGAAAAGGTTTCGAAGAAGAGAAGAATATAAATCTAGTGAAATTTTACTAATCTAATTTAAATAACGTAATTTGAATCAAAATCTAATTTAACTTCTTATCTAAAACTCTATCATTATTCTTATTTTTATCTCTTTTTGATTGTCATAATTTGACTCAATCAAATTTCGTCACATCATTTGTTGATAAACAAATCTTTAAATTATGATGTACATATAACACAATCAATAAAATGAAATACGAATAGAACAAACACATTTTTTATGTTTATTTCTTATCTACAAGATCTATACAACTTAATATCTGGTTTCTTGAAAGTAAAGATTATATAGAACGTCTCTCAAGTCCCAACACATAAAAACGAGAAAATAATAAAGGTGAAAAACTACCCGATAACCGAAACAAATTGAAGACGGAACAAAAAAGTGTATGATAACTATTACTCATTAATTAATCATATCATGGTCCATGTATAATATTCTGATATTTTGCATAAATATACTGATATTTTGCATAAATCCAAACTATTCTTGGAGACATTTGGAGCTGAAATTCTATGACTTGGACCAGATGGAGGATGAGATTTGCCATCATTCTTGGGTAGCATGTGGAAAAAATTAAATCTGTCCGTGACAGTAGTGGTGGTCCTGACTATAGATGAGGAAAGCGATTGTCTAAGATCCCGCTTTTGTGAGATTCCTCCAAAATTATTGTCTATAGTTCAAAATTACAAATAAAATAAAGTCCAAATGTAATCAACCAAGCCAATTCTCCAACTAGCAAATATACTGAACTTTACTTAAAAATGTTAGATTAGTTCAGTTGTAGAATTATTTAAAACTTAATTATGTAGATATCTCATTACGTCCAATTGAAATAGAATATTTTGTTTTTTGGTATTTTTTTTAATGATGCTTAGTGCAAGATCTGTTTGGTGAATTACTATATATTTTTAAAATACTTGAAATTGATATTGGTGTATGTTTGACACTTACCCATTATCACAAGCACGTTGAAAAAGTCAAGTTAAAAAGTGTTAAAACAATAATATTTTGAGCGCCACAAATAAAAGCCTCTTTAGAACACTTGATAGTAACATGTGATGATCTTAAGGCATTTACAAATACTAAAGTTTATCTTTTAATCTTATGAATTTTGAGTACTTGTTCAGCATGTTTACTTGGTAAAATATATATCAATTATTAATAAAATAAGCAAAATACTGTAAAGTGATAACATATCTATTGATGTTTTCTATTAGTAACTTGAAAGTACTTATTATTATTATTATTATTATTATTATTGAAATATATTGAGAAATTGAATTTGTATCTAACAAGATTATCACTGAAAAAATTGTTTTTCAAATGGAAGTTGAACATACATTTAATGAAAAACGCATTATTCATGTACTATACTCAAAATGGCTCCCCTTGCACTTTTGACAGCCATCTGTAGCATCATAAGGAGGACCTCACTTTCGAGAAAAAAAATGGAAAACTGTTGATGATAATTTTTGAATTGTTGGTGTGATACGTTTGAAGATTTTTTTAAACACTACAGAAATTCTGATATTATGAGCAGGAGTAATTTTTTGAGTTGCAAACTTGAAAAATCGTTTGTTAGAGTGACCAAAAAGAAGTAAAGAAAAATAATTGTTATGGTCAGGGCTAGCCCTGCATGAGAGCGATGATACATCAAACGACAACAGAGGGTTTGTGAGTCTAGTTTCATTATTCCTTCTTTTCTCGTCTTTGAGTAATCCGGCGATTGCATTTATTGAAATATTGCGGTGATAAAAGAACGATATATAAGGAGGGCTTTTTGCTAAACATTATTTTTTGAACGAGTTGATGAAAGTGCGTAGATTTTTATTTTTGTCACACTTGTATAGGTCCGATAAAACCCTAAAACATCAAAACTATTATGTGCCATATCAAAGATTCAATTTTGTGTTAAATTAACATTTATTGATTTAAATTAAGAAGAAAATTAATTTCTTTACATTCATATGACAACTTACTATTGATCTTCTCATTTGACCATTCACCTAATTTTGGTACCACACTGATCGAAAAATGTATAAAGCGACTGATTTACTAAGTCACACATAAAAAGGATCTAGATATGTGATAAAGGATTTATGGAAAAACATCAATCACAATAATTTGAAGGGAACTTACCTTAAAATAGTACATTTGAAATCGAATAATAAAACATAAACTAAGAATGCTATTATATTTTTCTTTCTTTAAATAATCAAATAATAACACATGAATTAAAAATGTTAAAAGAACGATGAAGTTTTATTATTCCTCCTTTCAAAGGGCCAGCCCTACATGAGAGCGATGATACATTAGATGACGATAAAGGGTTTATGAGTGTAGTATAATTATTTCTCCTTTCTAGTCTTCGAGTAATTTGATGCTTGCATTTTTTGAAATAATGCAATGAAAAAAGAATGGTGTATAAGGAGGGCTTTTCACTAAACATTATTTTTCAAACGAGTTGATGAAAGTGTGTAGATTTTTATTTTTGTCACCCTTTATATAGTCCGGTAAAACCTTAAAACATAAAAAATATTACATGCCATATAAAAAATTCAATTTTGTGTTAAATTAACAACTATTGATTTAAATTAAGAAGATAATTAATTTCTTTACTTTCTTATGACAACTTACTATTAATCTTCTTATTTGACCATTCATCTAATTTTGGTACGCCATTAATCAAAAAATATTTAAAGCAACTAATTTCCCAAGTCACACATAAAAAGTATGTACTGAAGGATCAAGATATGAGGGAAAGGATTTATGGGGAAAACATCAATCACAATAATTTGAAGGGAACTTACCTAAAAATAATACATTTAAAATCGAATAATAACAAATAAATTAAGAAATGTTATAATATTTTTCTTTCTTTAAAAAATCGAATAATAACACATAAATTAAAAATGCTATAGTATTTTTCTATATATCAAAATTATTGTACGGATTTAATACTTTCAAAATGCTTTATAAATTTCCTTTAAATTTGGTAGCGCTATTAATATATTAACTTAAAATTGTTTTACTTTATTGAATTATCAAATTTAATGAAGTAAAATATCATAAAATATTTCCTAAAAATTTCAATCCAAATATATTTTCTAATTTTTTGTTTTGAGAAACAGTTTCTCAAAATGACAAAACTTAACACATTTTTAGTAATCTTAAAACTGAAATCAAAATAGAAAATTGAAAATAATTAAAAATAGAAAATTGAAATACGAATCGAATGAGCCATAAGTATTTCTACGTTCTCTTATATTATTCTTTCTTTTCCTTTATTTATAATAATTTAAATTTTTAAACGAGACAATTCAACACAAAAAAAAAAAATAATAATAATGCTGTAGGATGATGAGCTAGTGCATGCTGTCCCAAAAATTACACCAGGAACTTCGATTCATGCATAAACCGGGCTTAGTTTTATACCAAATCAAACACCAACCAATTTGAATCGGCTCAACCCGCAAACAAACTCATTATGGTTGCCCTCTTATTCAACCCACAAAGGATAATATGGTGAATGCAATATCACAAAGAAGGAAGAAGAAGAGAGCAAACTCACAGCTTCGGAGAAAAACACGAACGGCTGCCTCTCAATTTCACAATTGCACCACGCATTCACTCGCCAAAGGGCCAAAACTTTAATTGGACTAAAACACAAATTGGGCCAAGAAACAATAAATGAGATGGGCCAACAAAATGAAAGTCAAAGCAGGTTAACTTATAAAGGGAAGTCCAACTAAGGAATTGACTACAAGCAACGCAAGTTAATGATTGCTTCCAATTACCTAATTTATTTTTCGGTCCAGTAAAACAATTATGGTGTTAATATATTAAGAGAAAATTATTATTGGATAATTGCATCAAAAGTCAAAAGTTAGAGGACTTCTATTGCAAATAATAAAAAGGTAGTTATTGTATGGAAGACTTCTAATTAAAGTTGAGAGCAGAATCCTTGTAGAATTTGGTCTCCAATTTACAGTCGGTTTTGAAGTTTTGCACATGAAGGAATCCTTATTGAGTTAAAGGAGTCTTGTTTGAATTGAAATTAAACTCTTCTACTTGGTTATTTATCCTATAAATGGTAGATGTATTTCATTATTTTGGATGTAGCCAGAGAGTTGATCTGAGAGGAAAATATTATGAGCCTAATATTTTGAGACTTTTTGTACATAGAGTAGAAAAGTAGGTGTGATAAAGTTCGGGTTTATTTATTTTTATTTTTTTGTAATACTTGAAGATCCGGTTAGTGAGTGAAATTCTATATGACTGTAACAATTTTTCATATAATGAAAAACTTTTGACTATCCGTTTAATTTGTGCGTTATATTCTTTATTTTTCTTGTTTGCTAATATTCTCTTGAATAACAAAAGATCTTGTGAGTAAATAGAAATAAAGAAAATTGGCGTAAAATTTTCAACAAGTGATATCAGAGCGTTAGGTGATTTGGAGTATTAGAGCAACATAAAAATATGTCGTCATTGATATGACGTAGAGAAATTTAATGAGAGAATCAATTTTGGTTTATGGTAAGTACAAGTTAAGGATTTATTGATTCAAGTTGGACTGCACAAGGCTTTGAAAAGAAACTCAACTAAGATTTTTGGCAAGATTGGCAACTCCATGAGGAAGAAAGCAACCTGTTGGAACTGCGGTCAGACTGGCTATGTGAAGAAAATTGTCCAAAAGGTGAAGTAGGGTCGACTAACTGCTTCGGGTTAGACAATACATCTCTCTTGGTAAAGAAGGATGTGGTCCTGTAAGGTAAGATAGGAACATCCTTATGACATGTCAACGGTTGCCATGGTAGATGATGTGTTCTTATTGGCGCGGATCAACATATATACACATAGCATTGTAGTGGTGTTATGATGTCGATGGTTGGTGAGCTCTCTTGAAAAGTCAGCGGGAGAGTTGCACTATAACTATTAGCAGGGTTGTTTCGACATGTAGCCAATGAAATACTTAGACTTTGTGGATAATTCTGAGTGGTTATATTGGTGGAATATGAGACCGTTAAAGTGTGTCAAAGGCTTTCCTTTTTTTTTTTTTTTTTCAAGCATTGTGATTAAAAGTTGTAGAAGAGATGACAAGATTTTGACTCGTTTCGGCAGGGTGGAGATTGTTGGATAATTGCTTCAAAAGCCAAAAGTTAGAGGACTTCTATTACAAATAATAAAATGGTAGTTATTGTATGGAAAACTTCTAATTAAAGTTGAGAGCAAAATCATTGCAAAATTTGGTCTCCAATTTACAGTTGATTTTAGAGTCTTGCAGATGAAGAAATCTTTATTGAGTTAAAGGAGTCTTGTTTGAATTGAAATTAAACTCTTCTACTTGGTTATT
>NW_019263695.1:83125-92214 GCF_002742605.1 Olea europaea var. sylvestris | reverse complement strand
TTTTTTCTGTTTGCTAATATTCTCTTAAACAGAAAAAAGATCTTGTAGGTAAATAGAAATAAAGGAAATTGACGTAAAATTCCCAACAAATGGTATCAGAGCGTCAGGTGGTTCGGAGTATTGGAGCAACAGAAAAATATGTCCTCGTTGAAATATGACGTGAAGAAATTTGACGAGAAAATCAATTTTGGCTTGTGGCAAGTACAAGTTAGGAATTTTTTGATTTAAGCTGGATTGCACAAGGTTTTGAAAGGAAAACCAATCAAGAGTTCTGGCAAGTAAACTGAATCCAGTATGAGCGATGATGATTGGGAATAATTGGATTTGAAGGCCACAAACACGATAGATCTCTGCCTGGCTAAAAACATTTTTGCAAATATTCATGAGATATCTGCTGCAAAGGAACTATGGGAGAAGTTAGAAGAACTGTATCGAACGAGGATCATCTCAAAACGGTTGTACTCGAAGAAACAACTTCATTCATTGCACATGGAAGCAAGTACGAAAATCTCAGACCATCAAAGTACTCTCAATGTGATTGTTTTAGAACTGGAGGCTATTGGAGTGAAGAGGGACAACTCCATGAGGAAGAAAGCAACTTGTTGGAACTGCGGTTAAACTGGCCATATGAAGAGAAATTATACAAAAGGTAAAGCAAGGTCGACTAACTGCTTAAGGTTAGACAATGCTTCTCTCTTGATGGATGAGGAGGCATATTAGGTGCTCTAAAGTAAGATGGGAACATTATCGTGGTATGTTGTCAGTTGCCATGATAGAGGATGTATTCTTACTACGCAGGTCAGCATATCTGCACATAACATTGACTGGCATTTGATGCAATGTATGTGGTGGTGTTGTGATGTCGATGGCTGAGAGCTATGTGGAAAAGTCAGTGGAAGAGTTGCACCGTAACTATCAGCGGGGTTGTTTCGATATGTAGCCAATGAAATGCTTGGAGTTTGCGGATAATTCTAAGCGGCTCATAAGGTGGAGTGTGAGATTGTTAAAGTGTGTCAAAGGCTTACCTATTTTTCAAGTATTGTGATTAATAGTTGTAGAAGAGATGATGAGATTTTGACTCGTTTTCGATAAGGTGGTGATTGTTGGATAATTGTCTCAAAAGTCAAAAATTGGAGGGCTTCTACTGCAAATAATAAAATGTAATGATTGTATGGAAGACTTTGAAATAAGAATTCTTGCAGTACTTGGTCTCCAATTTACAGTCGATTTTGGAGTCTTGCACATGAAGGAGTCATTGTTTGAGTTGAAATTAAACTCATATACTTTTTTTTTTATTATGACGGGAGAACTCGCAGCTGTTACCTTTTGGGTGTGTACTGGATAAACTTTCGAGTTGACGCAATAGCCAGCAAACTCTTCTACTTGGTTATTGATCCTATAGATAGTGGATGTATTTCATTATTTTGGGTGTGACCTAATAGTTGATCCAAGAGAAAAATATTGTGAGCCTAGCATTTTGAGACTTTTCATACATAGGATAGAAAAGTAGGTGCGGTAACACTCGAATTTATATTTTTCTTTGTAATACTTGAGGATTGGGTTGACAAGTGAAATTTTATATAATTGTAACAATTTTTCATATGGTGAAAAGCTTTGACTATCCGTTTAATTTATGCGTTATATACTTTATTTTTTCTATTTGCTAATATTATCAATAAAACATCTTGCGGGTAAATAGAAATAAAGGGAATTGACGTAAAATTCCCAACAATTACACCCCTTACCTAGTGTTTTATATAATTTCAGGAATTACTCTGCCATTAATTTTATTCAAGATATATTGTTAAAAATATAGTAAAATAAAAAATATATAAATCACCTCACTCATACTTAATAATCAATTGTGAGCTATATATGTGCTGCCAAACACGCTGCTTACCAAAATTTTATAAATAATAATAGATGGTACATGAACATATGTTTCTACAAATTATGAGTACCTGGATGGATTATTGAGTAGTGGATTAGAAAATTATTGAGTCATAAAACAAAAAATTATGTGTTTCTGCAATAATGGAACGTATACTTGATAGATTCAGCAAAAAAAGAGAATGATACTTTTTTTCCCCAAAAGTATGTGTTATGGTTTGGCCAATGAAGGTTTTCTTGAATTAAAAATTGTTTAGAAACAACAATAAATGACCAACTTAAAACTGGATAATTAAAATTAATTTCAGTTACAAAGAATATATGGAGTATAAATTGGGCATATAGTATTTTCCAAAATATTAATCATACCACAAAATAATACTTGGATCATAAAAATCATGTAGCAAATCTTGAATATTTATTTCATAATGACGTAAATATGAAAATTTTCGATTAATTAATCCAGTCACTTTAAAATCATCATTCAAATTTTGTTGGGTATCAAAATCCAACACATGCTTACAAAAGCCATCCTAAAAAGCCCAGACTAAAAACAAGCCTGGACGTTTATTTTTATTATTTTCTATTTTTTTTTTTCACTGAGTTCCTCTAAAGAAACACTAAAAATTGAAAAACCTCAACCTAACGTTTCAATCTAGGCTTGAAGTCTCACGAGATTAGCGGTGCGAACATCACTATGTACCGCCCTGTCAATTTTTGACATGTTCATAAAGGAAGGACAAGCACAAATTTTCGGTTTCGTTAAAATGTGTTCATGACAATATTTTAAAAATCGAACTGACCCCAAAGATTCAATCGGAAAAATTGGGAATCAGGATTAAAATCAATCCGGTTAGGTTACAAAATCTCTAATTAAAAATTCATCCCAAACTAATCAAATCAACCAATTTTTGGAAAATTCTTTACCTGTTCCCGATAACTGGTTCAACTACATATATCCCGCTTCAATCTTTTGACCATTGATCATTTTTTATTTTTTTTTTTATTTTTATGAATCGATGGTCGGGTCGATTTTTAAAATATTGGTTTTCGAAGAAAAATGTATTTTAAAATGCTGATTTTTTGAAGAATGTTTGTTAAAAAATGGTAAAAAATTTAAGTTTATATGTAATATTATTTTATTAAATAATATGTGATTAAAAAGAGGAAAGAAATAAATACGAATAAAATAGAGTTTCAGGGGCTTAATCTATTTCACTCTTCTACTTTCTCAATCATTTCACTAATATGATGACACTTGTCCTGCGTTATATTTAAATTTAATCATTTTTCTTCCTTTTACCTTTTTTCACCGAATTTTGCATTTAATTAACCTTAAATATTACTTTGAAGTAAAATTCTAATTTTAATAATAATAATAATAATAATAATAATAATAATAATAATAATAATAATTATTATTATTATTATTATTATTATTATTATTATTAAAAACATAAAAAAGAATGATACGAAAAGACTTGTCAAGATTATTATTTGATTATTATCATATCGACTCAATTTCTAAACAAAAAATCCAAGTCTTCAAGGATTATTAGTACAAGTGTTTATTTCTACAATTTGTAAGTCTACTACCATTACTTATTTTATAATCGTGTTTAGTTACAACTTCTTCAATATTAGAAAGCTTATTTATTCCTTATCAAGATTATTTTGTTATTACAAATTATTAGAAATTTTTTTATTTTGTAGCAAGATTAGTTACAGTTTTTGATTGACGTTACTTTACGTAATTAGCTATTACTTCTATTATTTTAGTACTGTTTTTAATAACTTTTAACTTACATTTTTATCTTGGAAATGTATATGAAAAATTTAAATTTTGACATATTATTTCTTTTTTTTTTTATTAACCATGATAATAATTTATTAGAATTAGATTTATACTTAAAAGTAATATTTAAGGTTAATTAATTACTAAATTGGATAAAAATTAAGAGAGAAACATGGTGAAAAATAATTAAATTGGAACTGCATTTGTTGGACTATAATTGCTCAATGGATACCGTGGTCAAAAAGTTCAAAGATTTTGGTTAAAGAACCAAATGGAGAAGAGAGGAAAGGAAATTAACCCAAACATTTGGTTACCTTAAGTTTACATTTCTTCGTGTCTGCAGGAAACTATCTAGCATGTGATTAACTGGGGTTTGGAGGTTTGGCATTATGGTTTCTAGCTGGCCTAGAAGGAGGTGGGATTTTCTTGGGTTGCATATTAAGTACTCCTACACGCGATGATGGTAGCGGCGGCGGACCACACCCACTGTGCGGCGGTTCTGTTGGCGTTGAAGGTCCGCTCACGAACACATGCATATAATTCACTTCCCCTTTCTCCTTCTCCTCCTTGCTGGATTGAGATTGAACATCCAAACCCTTCCTGCGCAGTATTCCATTTGCATGTGGCGGCCCCCCAGGCCCCGACCGTGGACTCCTATCGTGCGGCGGTTCTGTTGGCGTTGAAGGTCCGCTCGAGAACACATGCTTATACTTCACTTCCCCTTTCTCCTCCTCCTTTCGGCTGGATTGAGACTGAAAATCCAATCTCGTCCTTTGCAGTATTACATTTCCATGTGGCGGCCCCCCAGGGCCCGACCGTGGACTTCTATCGTGCGGCGGTTCTGTTGGCGTTGAAGTTCCACTAATGAACACATGCTTATAATTCACTTCCCCTTTCTGCTCCTCTACGCTGGATTGGAATTGAAGTTTCATAGCATTTGTACTGGTAGAGGCGAAGCCCAAAACCAGTATAAGAAAGGGGGCGATTGCTGGCAGGTTCTGTCCAATGATCTTCATCTTGATTTTCCTGTGAATTTGTGAAGTCTGTTAGGTTTTATATAGGCCCCTTTTCGCTTTATTGGAATTAATCTGATACCGATTTTGTATATCTGATCCAAATTTTGTTTTTGATTGGACGTGTTTTCAAAAAAAATTTCAAATTGACCAATTGCTTGTCAACACGTGACGCCCCTTTTTTACCCTGTTTACTACCCTGGATCTGTAGCATCTTTCTTTTATATTGAAATATTGAATTAAACTCCTTGGACAGGGTTGAAGACAGGAAGCAGGAAAACAGGTTGATTTCAATGTTTTTGATTGGTTGTGTTTTTAAAAAAATTTCAAACTGTCCAATTGCTTGTCAATACGTGGCGCCCCTATTCTTTATCCTGTTTTCTACCCTGTAGCATCTTTCTTTCATATTTATTTACATAACAAACATTTATTAGGCTTTGACTGGAGAAAAATTCGCCAAGGAAAATAATCTACTGTGAAATTTTGAGGAAAGGAAAATTGCACTCGTTGGCTTCATTTTTTTAAAGTGGTTAATACTCGAGTCTTAATTCATATTTATTAGTAAACGATTAACTTTCAAATTTTGTAGCAAGTGTGGTTGGAGACTGGATTTTCTCCAAAAGTTTATCGGTAATTTAGAGACTTATTTATTACATAAATTTAAAACACAATCACTAAAGTACGAATATTGTGTTGCAATCAATATTTGGTACCATTTTATAGGCAAGAGGAATCACGTGAATATAATTAATGAGATCATGAGAGATAATTTAATATAAGGAGATTGAGAATTAATTGTGCCATTAATTGATTAGACTTTAGAAGGAGACTTTGTTGTCCCCAAAAAAACTAAAAATAAAATTGTAGCAATCCGATTTTAGTTTTTCAGTTTTACTTATATATCGAATCGTCAACATCTTTTTGTTACTTAGAAAATTCGTCTCGAAAGTAGCTACTAAATTAAGGGTGGACTCTCCAAAATTGGATCGAACCTTTATAGAATAGACATTTTGTATATGAAAGTGTTCAGTTTTTTTTAGTTTCAGTTCTGCAACTACAAAATGAGATTTAATTGGTATTCAAAATGTTAGGGTGCGCTTTGTTTGCCATTTTCAAACTATGTTCAATTTTCAATTTTACAAGACAATAAAAATTTGTTTGCTCTGATATTCCGAAAATATATTTTCAAAAATAAGATTAAACTTATAATATAAAATTTATAAAGATTTTTTGAAATTTTGAGTTTTTCAATGAAAATTTTGAAAAAAACTCAAAACATAGAAAATAAGCTTCCAAAATAATATTTTATTTAAGTAAAGTTTTAAAAATTAAAAATTTTAGAAGACAAAAAATAAAATTCTAATATATATATATATATATAGAAAAAATAGGACCAAAAGATTTTTCTATCCTTTCCTTTTTGCTACCTAGTTCATTCCCAACCTCCTCTTCTAATTCTTGATCCTGACCATTTCCAACCATAGTGTCATGTGCCTGTTTAGAAGAGTTTGCTTCATTTTTGGATCTGTACAAAAAGACATGTTCAATGAATGAAGCATATCTCAATTCCATTATCATGTTTTTGTATATGTTTAGGATTTTAGATTCATACACAAAAAGCGATAAGTATTACTATTATGTGCATAGCCAATAAAAATGCAATCTACAGCTTTCGAATTTATCATTACCTTTTTAAGGGTTGGAACAGCCACTTTAACAAGATACCCCTACATGTGTAATTATTTATAAGAAGATTTTTTTCCTTTCCATAACTTAAAAGAGATCCTTTCTATTTTTTTCGAGACACCCTATTTAAAAGTCAATTTGCTGATAACACATTTCCTCCTATATGTTATGAAATAAATCAGAACTTACTCACATTACATTCATCATTTCTTTTAATGTACAATTTTTTTGTTCAACAACACCATTTTGTTACGGTGAATAAGGTGTAGTGATTTCATGTATAATTTCGTATTGTGCATAGAGTTCAGCAAATAGTGTTTTATACTCACCAACTCGATCACTTCTTAACACTCTAATTTTCTTATTAAGTTGATTTTCAACTTCTAAATTTCTCTATGGTTTCATCCTTACTTTGAAGTAAATACACATAACAATTTTTTGTATAATTATCGACAAAAGTGATGAAGTACTTTTTGCTACCTCTTGTTTATACAAATATTAAATTACATATGTCATTGCGAATTAAATCAAGTGGTGTTTAATTGATTTAAAGAATGACCATATTAATTTTGCCTCAATGCAAGTTTCGTACGTATGCTTGGAATCAATATGGTACGCATATATGAAATTCAAATTAATTAGTCTATGTAAAGTAACATAATTATCATGCTACAAATTGGAATACTTAAGTAAGCAGAAATGTTTACTTTATTTATTTTTAGCTTAACAACTATTACATTTAACTTAAACATACCATTGGAAACATAATTTTTTCTAACAAATATTTCACTTTTTGACAAAATAACTTTGTCCAACTCAAATATAATATGAAAGCTACACTTATTTAGAAGCAACTCCAATATTAGGTTCTTGTGGATTTTCAGCACATAAGCACATTGTTAAAAATCAGCTCTTTTCTGGAAGTCATCTTTAGAACCACATTTCCATGAAACTTCTTTCTAGAAATTCCACCTTTCAGTTCTAAATTGATCATTTTGTCATCTGATGGCCCATGCCTATTTTTTAGGTCATATAACTTTGACCGTGCCCCACAACATTGACTTTAGCAACATTAAGATCGAATTGCCTTTTTTTTTTTTTTTTGAACTCTTGTTATCTTCTTCAATTTGAAGTCTAACAATCAATTTTTCGACGTTTGTTTCCTTTCTCTTACGTTTAAAATAATTCTTAAATATTTTCATGTAAAAGGTAGCTTTTCCATAATTGAAGCCACTTGGAAAGTTTCACTCAAGATTGTCTCCTCGACATGAATCTCATGAAGAATCACTTGAAGTTCTTGCATTTGACTGATTACAGTTTTTGAGTCCACTATTTTATAATCTAAGAATCTACCAATAATGAACTTTTTAGCCTCGGCATCCCAAATTTTATATTTTCGGTCCAAAGACTTTTATAAGTCATTTGCAGTTTTCATTGTACTATACATGTCGTATAGCTAATCTGTCAGGCTATTCATGATATAGTTTCGGCATAAAAATTCAAATGATTCCAAGATTCAAGTGCATTGATTGCTTGAAGATATCGTTACCCTCATTGAGTTTTGGAGTAGTCGCAGTGAAAAACTTGTAAGATTCAAGGTTGTCAAATAAAACAACATTTTTTGCTGCAACGTGTTGAAATTTAAGTTATTGAATTTCTCTGGTTTTTCTTCATTATTAATTGGAACAGTAACTGTATGGCCAATTGTTAAAATCACAGTTTGACTCAAATCATGATTTGGCAATTTAGCTACAGTTTGAGCCACAATAGAATTGGGCCCTTGAGCCACAACAGAGTCTACAGCTTGATTTCTAACCACATTTTGAGTCACATCCATAATAGTTGATTCGATTGCCATTTTTGAAAAATCAAATGAACATCAGGTTTTGAACAAAAATATTGAATCTATTTGGTTTTACCTATGAATCTGCATTAAGTATGTTATAAAATTATAGAATAATTTAAATTTGTTTAATTCAACAAGAATGTAAACAAACAGATAATGAAAACTGCAGAGATATATTATGCCCCGAGAATACTGTAAATCTGCAACTCGAGGCCTGTGTAAACAGTCTTCTTAAAATAGATTTGTCCCTTCATCGTAGGTGCTTAAGGTTTACTTTGGACTTCTATCTCCTAGAATATAATGGAATAATCGGTAAAATCTGGGCACTTCAATTTCTACTCCGATGAAATGACTTCATGTTAGAACAGCACCACCAAGACTTACACGAAAATGAAAAATACGTGGAGTGACACTCTTAAGGGACCAATTTTTGCTCTATTCAGTCCGACATTCGTGTACGCAAGTTGTATCTGCACACAAGTTCAAGACTTGATGTACAATTTTTGTCCTTGATTTGCACTCCTTGTGCGCGCATGTGGAGAGAATCTCTATATTACACATGATTACACCTTTCAAAGTGTAAACATATATAAAGTGGTCTTTGCTTTCATCAACTTTCTATATGGGATAAACTTAAATGTAGTTTTTCCTCCAACGTAAGTCATTTTTCAATGGTTCACTTTGAACACCAATTTCTATTCACGTGTTTATCATTTTTGGCAATTAAACATATGATTTTGATGTTCTCACGGAGGAGAATACCAATCAACTTTAATCTTCAAAATTGAACCAACGGCCAAAAGTAAGCTTAACAAAGTCATTTTTCCAATACTCTCTTATTGTATTTTGTATAAATAGT
>NW_019263695.1:77387-82483 GCF_002742605.1 Olea europaea var. sylvestris | reverse complement strand
CTTCGGAAATAGTGGCAGCGGCGGCCTTCTGCTGGACGGCCCGGATGGAGGAATTATATCTCCTTTTGGTAACTTCGGAAATACTGGCAGCGGCGGCCTTCTGCTGGACGGCCCGGATGGAGGAATTATATCTCCTTTTGGTAACATCGGAAATTCTCTTCGGTAGTAGACTGTGGTGTAATGTGGCCAAAATTTTGTCACCTCCACCACTGGTCTGCAACTAGCAAACCCTAAAACCAGTGCAAGAAAAAGAACAGTATAGAGCAATTTTCGGGCAATCATTTTCTTCTTCTTTAGATTCTTTATTTGTGTTGGTATTTATTTTTTTCTCTGCATCCCTTAATATAGATAGGGATAATCTTAATGCAATTTATTTAATTAGCTATAATTGAGTTTTCATTAATTAAATATCAATTCCTTACTCTAAATTAGACTGTTTTTTCTTTATATATAGGTAGGAAATGAATGAGGAAGGAATTAATGATTAATCGAAATTACAGAAAAAAATTCAGTAATTCTGAAAGTATTATCGTTACTCCCTAATATTATTGAATAGACATACGCATGCTTTATTTATTCAGATCTAAAAATTAATTTGTGGATTATATCCATTTGATATACATGTAAATTAAATACTAACAGAGAGTCAATTTAAAACTAAGAGGGAGTATTTTAGTACTTCATACCCAGTAATATTCCGTCCATCCCATTTACATGAGCTACCTTTCCTTATTTCTTGTTTTAATCATAGAGTCTTGTTTCTTTATTATGAATGTCTTGTTTTGTTCGTTTACTAATGTACTTCTACTTAATTTGCCTAATTTTATTCATTTTCTCCCACTTAATCTTGGAACTATACAGATATAAATAAGTGTAAACTTGGAAAGTTTTTGACAAAATTTGCTTTTTCAATAATATTAAATAATATTTTTTAATCCATGTGAAAAACTAAATAAACCTATATAAATGGGACGGAGGGAACGCTAATTTTTCCCCAAAATAACGTACACTCAGGCTTAGATATTATTGGCAATGAAAGGAAATTAATACTATCTAAAAAAGGGAAATTAATACTTTCGAACAATTATTAATGAGATACCAAAAAAAAAAAAATTGTATAATTTAATTGTCATAATTTCATTGGATTTTAAAAATTTTAATAAATTGATGTAAAACATGTTGCATGTTGAAGAACGCGAAATTGCCTTTACTTTTTTCTTGAGCGAATGTCTCAAAACTCTATCACATTTAGCATCTCCAAAAGATTTTTTTTTTTTTTTTTTTTTTTATAAAGAGTATCTTAATCATTATAAAGAGCATATTTAAATTTAGAAAGTCAAAATTTTTATGTACTTGTACAAGGTTTGTATTTTGCTTTTTTTAAGAAATATTTATTGACTTTTCCTTATATTTTATTTAAAATAATTTTTTTATATGTCAATGGTCAAGTAATTTAAATTTGGTTTGAATAGTTTAGAAATTAGGGTATTGAAATTTTTGATTTATTAAATACAATCATTGTATATTAAAAACAGAGAGAGTTTGATTCGCTAAATTTGGAGAGCCAAATTCACTCTGTATTTTAAAAAGTATAAAGTTGATCGGAGTTTATTTTTAAATATTAGCTCTTAAAATAAAGATTATTTTGTATTAACAAAGGCTTTTATTTTTTTTTATTTTTTTTATTTTTTAAGATACTCTAACTAGCCAAATTTACTAATTTGATCACTAGTTCATTATTTGATGTATTTGAACAACATGTTTCACGTGGCATGTTAGAATTATAAACTGCATAAATATTCAGCCTATATATTTCAAAAAAGAAAAGAAAAAAAAACCCACTGTACAATATAGAGATTTATAAATATTGCTTTATCTAATTCAACTTATAAAACATAACAAAAATTGATTATAATATAAATATTTAGTATATATTTTGGTTTTGTTTATTTTCGATTCAAGCTGAAAATATGGATATTGATGTTGTTATCGACCTCCGAGGACTTGGGTTGCTTCTCAAAAATTAGAGAATTTGGGTTTGTCGTGAATGAAGCTACAAATGACTAGTGAATTTGGAATTAAAGTTATATCTTAGGAAAAATGTGTCACTTAAAAAAGCAGTTTGATGAAATTGGTAGTTATTAGGTAATGCATTCGGTTAAAGAATCTTTTAGAGTTAAATTAATCAAGCTAGATTCTCATGTCAAACTCGGTTTTAATGATTTAAATAATACGAAGAGATGTTTCGGTTTTTGTTTAATTTGAAGAGGTTAAAGCCTATGACTATATATTGACAATTTGTTGAAGTCAACGAAGATGATTTATATTTGGGGTTGACAATCTTGAGGTGCTATTTATAAAGAGAAACAAAACATTATAATAAAAACAGCTTTTTGCAACGTTCAAAAAACATTGCTGAAAACATTTCACAACATTGGACCGCATGTTACTATTGAAGACGACTTATAAAAAGGGCTATGTAAAAGTTGATTTTTGATATATTTGTTTGACCACTTTTAACCCGCAAGAACGTGATCAAAACACAATTTATATGAATGAAAATTTGGACAGAGTTTTGGTATAACGATTATGCAAAATAAGGAATAAGAATAAGTATAAATAGAGAATAATTCAAGGCGAGATATTATCTCTTTCCTTAAAACAAATTGCCCTGCTACGGTGCTCATGGTGAATGACACTTGTCTCCCAAGATACAATAGATTCACAACTTGTGGTAGCAGCACTTTAAACCACAAGAAACCGACAAACTTTTGACAGAATTTTCCCTTTACAAAGGAAATGCATAAAAATGCTATGGAATTAGAAAGAAGATAATTACAAGAGGAGAATGAATGCTCAATGCAATTGGTGTACCCAAAACCATGGCCACGTGATCCTATTTATAGATGTAGAAATGGTGCAAATGAAATAGTGTGGGTCAAAATATGCATCTTTTCAAAAAGTTGCAACACTTGGCCAAAACCTGTATCCTTTCGAAAAGTTGCAACACTTCATTTCTTCCAACTTTGATCCGCAATTTCTCATTCATCTGAAACTGGTTTTGAGATTTCAAATATACCACGACGATCTACTCGACGAGTAGAATAAATTGACCTATTTACTTTTATAACTTGACCATCGGATTAAATCCGAATATTTGATCAAAATTGACACGTAGTCACACATTTTCATTTTCCACTTTTACACACCTTTTTATTTTTCAATTTTTGGTTAATTATTTGAATTAATTCCTACAATCTCCAATATGAATGAAAATTCGGGTACGCATATGCAAATGCGATGATATGATACAATGTAGAGAGGGTGCGAAAAAATATTGCATCAAGGATGGTGACTTCTGGCCTTGAACTTCTCTTAGTGAAATACTATCGGACTTACTTGACGAATTGGTGAACCATAGGTCTTGAACCACTCAGTCTTTACAAGTCAAGACAACAGTACTCACACATATATCTTCCATATTCTGTACTTAGTTCTCATGACTTGGTTCATTTTAGCCATGAACCCTTCTTGGTTTTATAAGTGTTTAAAGAATTTAAACATTAAAATTTTTTTATCGAAGCGGCCCCACTTCACACTTACATAGGTGACTACTTATTAAGAGTATTCTGCCATACTCCACTTGACTTAATCAAGATATAGGAATCATTAAAAGATAATCTTAGCATCTATCCACTCTGCAGAAAGCACTTTAGTATCATAGGAATGAGTTAGGAATTCTAATTTCCCACTTCATGGAATTTTCACAACTTAGTTGTCCCTTTGAACCAAGATCTTGGGATCTCCAGTCAACAAGATAGGGTTACCATTGCAAAAACTCTTACGTAGTAGGCTTTAATCCCATTCCTCTCGATAGGCAATTAATTTGATCTCTAGGCAAACTTTTCGTAAGTGGATCCGCAATATTCTCCTTTGATTTCACATAATCTATGGAGATAACGCCATTTGAGATTAGTTGCTTAATGATGCTGTGTTTACGACGAATATGTCTAGACTTACTATTATACATGCTGTTTCGAGCCCTTCCAATTGCTGATTGACTATCACAATGTATGCTTATCGCAGGTACTCGCTTGGGCCAACATGGAACATCTTCTAAGAAATTTCGAAGCCATTCTGCTTCTTCTCCAGCTTTGTCCAAATCAATAAACTCAGATTTCATCATTGATTGAGCTATGCACATTTCCTTTGTTGATTTTCATAATACAGGAGCTCCACCAATGGTGAATACATAACCACTAGTGGACTTGAAATCCTTCATATCAGATATCTAATTTGCATCACAATATCCTTCTAGTATCGCAAGATATTTTGTGAAGTGTAATCCATAGATTAAGATATACTTCAAGTACTTTAGAACCCTCGTCAAAGCCTTTCAATGATCACGGTTTGGATTACTTGTAAATCTACTAAATTTATTCACCGCAAAAGCAATATCTGGTTGAGTGCAGTTTGTAATATACATAAGACTGCCAATTATTTGTGAATACCTTTGTGACGTGCTTTCTTCCGTATTCTTAACTAAATGCATACTTGGTTCAAGAGGAGTTCTCGCAAGACTTTCCTCAAATACGTCAAACTTCTTAAGTACTTTTTCTATGTAGTCAGATTGTGAAAGTACAATTCCATCCTGCGTTCTAGAGGTTTTAATCCCTAAGATTACATCTGCCGCACCCATATCTTTCATATCGAAATACTTTGTTAGCATCTTTTTGGTGTTAAACAACATTTGTTGACTATTGCCTATTATTAACATGTCGTCTACATAAAGACATACAATTACATAGGTATTCGGTGTATGTTTAATATATACACATTTGTCACATTCGTTGATCTTGAATCCATTTGACAACATTGTTTTGTCAAACTTTTGGTGCCATTGTTTAGGAGTCTATTTTAATCCATACAAGGATTTAACAAGTTTACACACTTTGTGTTTTTGGTTAGGAGAAACGAACCCTTCAGGTTGCTCCATGTAAATCTCTTCTAACTCACCATTTAGGAATGATGTTTTTACATCCATTTGATGAATCTCAAGACTGTGTATTGCCGCAATTGCAATTAACAACCTTATC
>NW_019263695.1:10725-77150 GCF_002742605.1 Olea europaea var. sylvestris | reverse complement strand
CATTCCTTGATTCAATTATGGTCCCTTCGTGTACGTCTTGTATTTCAGATTTGTGTACAATAAATCAATATGTACTACTATTATTGGCGTATCTAATAAATATGCAATCTATCGTTTTAGGACCGATTTTCACTTGTTTAGACTTAGGTACCTCAACTTTAGCCAAACACCCTCACACTTTCAAGTATTGGTAGGATGGAAGATGGCTTTTTCATAGTTCGTATGGTGTCTCTTCCATTTTCTTAAGAGATATTTTATTAAGAAGACCATTTACCGTTAAAATAGCATCCCCCCACATGTTCTGTAGTAAACCCGAACTTATTAACATGACATTCATCATTTCTTTAAGTGTTCGATTTTTGCGTTCTGCAACATCATTTGATTGAGGAGAGTAAGGTGTCGTTGTTTGATGAACAATTCCATGTTCAGAACAAAAGTCTTCAAACGGTGCCCCATATTCACCTCTTCTATCACTACGAGTATTCTTTATTCGTTTTTCAAGTTGTATTTCGACCTTAGCCTTATGGGTTTTGAATGTATTTAAGGCTTCGTCTTTACTTCTCAAAAGAAAGACATATCAAAACTTTGTACAATCATTAATAAATGTCACAAAGTATTTCTTACCACCCCGAGCTTGTACAAATTTTAGATCGCATATATCGCTATGGATCAATTCAAGAGGGGTTGTGTTCCTTTGTACTGAATGGACCAGTGTTTTAGCCAATTTTGCTTCAACGCATATTTCACATTTATGATTAGGATTTATTTTATGCGCCGGAATTAAACTTTGATCCATTAGTTTGCAAAACAATTTGTAATTTACATATCCTAATCGACTATGCCACAAACATGAAGGTTCAAGCAAGTAAACGAAATTTATAGTTTTATTCATAACGACTTGTTTCGATACAATTGTAAGAACGTTCAACTTGAATATTCCATCAAACATGTATCCTTTCCCTATATACATCTCATTCTTAGACAGCACAAATTTATCGGATACAAACACAAGTTTAAAACCATTCTTGCTAAGTAGAGACATGGACACTAAATTCTTTCGTATATCCGACACATGTAGGACATTGTCCAGGACGAGTTCTTTCCTACATGTCATCTTCAAAGTGACTTTGCCTTGTCCTTCAACTTTGGAACTTGTAGAATTTTCCATGTATAGTTGTTCCCCATTCGATTCTTGATAGTTGGAGAACATCGTATTGTCTGCACACACATAGTGGGTAGCCCCGGTTTCAATCCACCATTCTCTAGTATTTCCAATCATGTTGCATTCGGACACTACTGCAGATAAACTCATTTCTTGTAGTCCATCGGATAGAGTATTATTTGCAACCATGTGGGCTTGAGCATTCCTCTTTGACTTTCGACATTCACTTGAACGATGTCCAACCTTGCTACAGTTGTAACAATTCCCTTTGAATTTCTTAGTCGTCTTGGACTTGTTTCTTTGAGGTGCATAATTAGGAGCCTTTCGTTTCTTGTTTGTGGCCTTTGGTTCCATTTCAACAAAATTTACACCATTTTGATCAACCGGCCTTTGTTTGATTTTTCGATTGTCCTCTTCAATTCTTAAGCGTACAATCAATTCTTCCAAGTTTATTTCCTTGCGTTTGTGCTTGAGGTAATTTTTGAAATCTCTCTTTACATACGAGGGAATTTCTCAATCATGGCAGCCACTTGGAATGATTCACTCAATTCCATTTCTTGGCATGGATGTCATGCAACAAGATTTGAATCTCTTACACTTGGCTAATCACGATTTTGAAATCCACCATCTTGTAGTCCAAAAATTTGCCGACAATGAGCTTCTTTGTTCCGGCATCCTCGGTCTTATACTTTGTCTCCAAAGAATCCCACAGTTCCTTGGCTGATTTCTTTGAACTATACACCCCATATAATGTATTATCCAATTCGTTTAAGATATAGTTCTTGCATAGGAAGTCCGAGTGTTTCCATGCATCCAAAGCAATAATCAATTCATGATTATTTTTCCCTTCTTGTACAATCGGTGCAGTTTCATTTAGAAATTTAGCCAAATTAAGAGTGGTGCGATAAAACAACATCTTTTGTTGTCACTTCTTGAAGTCTACTCCTGCAAATTTTTTTGCCTTCCCCATGTGGAATAGTAGTATTATGCAACGGTATGGTCACGCGTGGTACTACATTATTGGAACCATTTTGACTTGATGAAGTCCAGATGGTAGTTATTTCTGTTACACAAACAGAAGTTCAACAAAATGTTGATAATATCGGTGAAAGAATAGTACACAAAGCACTATTTAAACAAAGTAATGGTTGTCTACAACCAACCACAAAGACACAAAAAAATTGTCTTAAACTTGTTGGAGACGAATTATAAAAAGGGCTATGTAAGGGTTATTTTTGATATATTTGTTTGATCAGTTTTAACCCGCAAGAGTATGATCAAAACACAATTTATATAAATGAAAATTTGGACAGAGTTTCGATATAATGATTACGCAAAACAAAGATTAAGAAGGAGTAGAAATAGAGAATAATCTAAAACGAAACGTTATCTATTTCCTTAAGACAAATTGCCCCACTATGGTGCTCATGGTGAATGACACTTGTCTCTCAAGATACAATGAATTCATAACTTGTGGTAGCAGCACTTCAAACCACAAGAAATCGACGAACTTTTGATAGAATTTCCCCCTACAAAGGAAATGTATAAAAATGCTATGGAATTAGAAATGAGATAATTGCAAGAGGAGAATAAATACTCAATGCAATTGATGTACTCAAAACCATATCCATAGGGTCCTATTTATAGATGTAGAAAGGGTACAAATGAAGTAGTGTGGGTCAAAACATGCATCCTTTCGAAAAGTTGCAACACTTGGCCAAAACCTACATCCTTTCAAAAAGTTGCAACACTTCATTTCTTCCAACTTTGGTCCGCAATTTCTCATTCATTCGGAATTGGTTTTGAGATTCCAAATATACCACGAGATCTACTCGACGAGTAGAATAAGTTGGTCTATTTACTTTTGTAATTTGATTATTGGATCAAGTCCGAATATTTGGTCGAAATTGACATGTAGTCACACCTTTTTATTTTCCACTTTTACACACCTTTTCATTTTCCAATTTTTGGTTAATTATTTAAACCAACTCCTACAGTTACAAATCTAGATATTGCCGTAGAGTAGAAGTATTGGACAATGTTTTTTGAACGTTGCAAAAATCTCTTTTGCAACATTTTTGAGCATTGCAAAAAATCATTTGGCAACGTTTTTTGAACGTTGTTAAAGGTTTTTCTTTTTGCAACGTTTATCAAACGTTGCAAAAGATAAACTTTTTGCAACGTTTGGTAATTGTTGCGAAAAGGTTTATCTCTCGCAACGTTTGATAAACATTGTTGAAAATAAAATTTTTTACAACACTAAATTAACGTTGCAAAAAGGCGACATTAGCAGCATTTACTTAAAAAATGTTGTCAAATCTCAATTATTAACACCGATGGCAACATTCACTTATTAAAATGTTATAATAGATCCTTTTAGTAACATCTAATTAATGAATGTTGTCTTCTACATGTTGTAATAATGCATTTTTATTGCAGTGACAGGAGCGATTGGTGTGCTATATTATTTAAAGTTTTGCTATTTGTTTTCATTTCATAAGACATTGAAATAGAAAGGAATAAAATGGAGATAAGAAGATGAATTGGTTTTAGTAACCTGAATTCTTCGTCTTTTCTTCCACTAACTAAATATAAACATATACAAAAACAAAAAGCCAGCAGAATAGAAAGTTAAGAAATGGTGTATCTGAAGGATTAGAGAAGAAGAGGGATTAGCCTAATTTTTACAGTAAATGGAGTTAGCCAAGAGGAAGAAAAGAAAAAGAAGGAAATGATTAAAATAGAAAAGAGCAAAAGAAGAGGCAGCAGATCAAGTTTTAGTGAAGGCTTTTGGTGAAATTAGTCTTCAACCTCTAGCATTTTTGAAAAGTCCATCACAACCTTTAAAATCGGACTTTCCAACATTAAAATCCATTTGCATTTAATCCTTTTCACATAATTCTATTTAGCATTAAATTTTCATTACGTGAGATGCACAAGTTAACTTTTTGATGGGTAAAATTGACAAAACATCATGCTTAACATTTAATGTAATTTCGACCCTAAATATTTCATTCATTTTCAATTCCAAACTCCAAAAGAAAAGTGGAAAACACTTTCACTTTAACGCACAAATCTCAGCAAAAATCAGTTGAAATCATGGCTATGGTGAGAATTTTTTGTGTTAAGTTTTTTTTATTGTTTTGCTTGGCAAACTATTACTTTCATTTATTTTCTAAGTTTATTCAAATATTGGGATTTATATAAAATATTATTAATTTGTTATTTTCTTTTCTATTTTCTTTGTATTTTTTTTTAATCTATGGATAACAGAAAGTTATTTTATATTTTTTAACAAAGTTTTTAAACAAAATATATAACTTTTTTGTTTTTTGAAAGGGTAATTAGCAAAAACGTTCATAACTTTCATTTTTTGACATTGTCACCCCTACCTTCCACCTTTCAATGCACAAAAGGTCATTTTTATCCATTTTTGACGATTTTACCCTTTTATTTAAATAAAACAAAAACAAAACAAACGAAAAAAATCATGAACTAATTGCAACCAAAGTCCCAAATCTTCAAAAAGAAAAAATTACAAATGACTTAAAAATAAATTCTTAAAAATCAAAACTTAAAAAGGGAAAAAAAAAAAAAAAAACACACGCGCAAAAACCTTTATTCTTAACCCACCAGGCACCAAATTGGAGAGCTTTGAAATTTTTGATAAAGTTTTAATTAAGTTTTGTGGCATGAATTCCAATGCATCATTTCCAGCCAAATTGGAGCAAATTTAAGTGTTGAATTGAAACGGAGTCGACAGGCATTCATGGGTAGAAGGTGCATCTTCACTAATTGGTTGATTCGAGACAAATTGATGAAGACCCGTATATGCATTTTGTTTACCATGATGAGTAGAAGAAAATGGTGGTGGTCACCGATCGTGATCCTTAATGTCAGCATCAGAATTTAGGATGAAAACTGCATGGTTTGTTGCCTTCAAACTGGAATGAGATTGAATCTGATTTAAACTGTTTCTTAATGATATAGAACCATGAAATTGCTCGCCTACTTGGAGTATTAGAAGCCTGTAATGGAGTTTGGCCATAGGTGTTGGAGGGTTGGCCGGAATTGGTGCTGAAACCTTGCATGAAGGCATGTTTTTAGGCCCAAATTTCATTTGATTTTGAAACTGTTATGAGAATTTTTGGTATGGGATTGTAGAGTGGGATGATCTGGTCCAACATGCAGCCATTCAATTAATTAATTTTTATTTAGCAATTATTTGCTCTAATGAAGGGAGCATTTTTCGACAATTTAGGTGGCGGTAGGTGTTGGGTTAAACTCTAGTAATTTAGGTGGTTGTAAGTTAAATTCACAGTAAAAATAAAGTTTTTTTTTATTTTTTATTTTTAAGAATATATTTTTAACTCATTTATAATTTTTAGAAAATTTGGGATTTTGGTTGCAATTAGTTCATTATTTTTTCTTTTTGGTTTTTTTTATTTAAATAAAAGGGTAAAATCATAAAAAATGGATGAAAATGACCATTTGCACAATGAAAGGTGGAAGGTAGGGATGAAAATGCTAAAAAATGAAAGATACAAACGTTTTGCACAATACCATTAAAAAGTAGGGACATTCTGTGTCAATTACCTTTTAAATGTCACATTATTTTTGCTAGCTACAACTGTTGTCAATGATCGAACGTAATAGGTCCCATAAATCAAAATCCTGATCCCACCACGCATTCTATTGAAATTCAGGATAAATTGCACCAAGTGTCCCAAATCTTTCAGAAAGTGCCATGGGGTCATATAACTTTCATTTTGCATCCAAAATCCCAAAATATTAAATTAATATGTAGCTCTGGTTTCATCTTAAAGCCCGTTAATTGACCAAAGAATTAGGAATAAACCTTCATTCAACCAATTAAAAGAGGAACAAAAAGAGTATTCCCATATTATCTTATTTAAAATATTTTAAAAAGAAATAAAATATATAAGGAAAAACAATATAAAGAAAATGGCTTAGGGATATCAACGAATCGAGTCGACCTAACTCAGGAGCCGAAACTCGAGGCTCAAGCGGAGTTTCCCTGGGGTTGGGAAGACGAAATGGGGCCACCCTATAGAGCTGTCTTTGAAAGCTGTCCAATCGGTCTAATCAATCCTCTAGTTGAAGAGTCCTAGCCCCCTTTTCTGAGGGTATAGTAAGATGAGACAGATTCTCTGGGCTGGTGTCTTGCTAAGACTTCTTCAGAAAAATCTTTACACATATCATTTATCATACGCTTTACTGAAATAGATTTCGCGGAAAACTAGTTATATCCGATCTTGGAATTGAGAGACCTTCCTACAAAAAAATCTTTCTCAAAAACCTATGGCCCTCTGTACCCAAAACAGATGCGCTAACCAGACTGCGTTACACCTAGTCTCCTCACCCCATAGCATCTCACAATTGAGAAAGTGTTCAACTTTAAAGGTCGGAGAAAGACTCTCTACAAGCGGATAGGAGGCTCGAGTAAAATCGTCCAAGCTTTTTTGCGAACCAAAGTCGAATCAAACTTTTTCTCAGCCAAGAAATTAAGGCTCGGGCTTTACCGAGCCAAGGTAGGCAGACTTATTTTTTTGGTTTCTTTTTCTCTTTATAGATAAAGGCAGCACCGTGCCGCCTAAAAAAAGGCAACTGAGTGCTGCCTTAAATTAAGGTAGCAACCTGTTGCCTATTTTAGGCAGCAGCGTGTTGTTGCCTTTAATTTTTATTATTTTTTTAAATTAGGCCCTTTGAGTCTGAGCCGAGGAGCCACATGGGCTGACTTGGGCTCGGCCCGGCACCCCAGGATGGGGCTCGGCCCAAGCCTTGAGTTGGGTCGATTTGAGCTTTTTGCGGGTCGAGCCACGAGCGACTTGAGTCGACGAGTTCGATTGCCATCCCTAAATAGTTCTTTTTCCACCCCAAACCACGTGTTGCCACCACATCCACCGCTCTCATTCCCATTATCATTGTTGCATCATCCTATCCGCCCACCCTTTCCATTACTAAATTTGTTTTTCATCCGAAACTCTGATTCTAGAGAAGATTCTATGATAGATCTTTGTTTTGGAGGATTGGCCGTTGCACGACAAGAGTGAACAAGTAGGTTATTGCTAAGGTGGGATGGGGAATGAGTGGAGTAGTGGTGGTGGTAAGTGGTAAGGAGACTATTTTCTTTTTACAAATTTTTTTATTTTTAATTCTTTTCTTCTTTTCTATTTATTTTTAAACTAATTTCAAATGAAGGTTGATTCTATTTTTTTTGGCCAACTTACAGACTTTAGGAGCAAAATATTCAAGAGACTCGGAGCTGCATAATAATTTAAAGGATTGGAACTTCGTCACTTCAGACACAAAAATGAAAAAAGTTTTGAACCCATTGCACTTATTCTAAAAGTTTGGAGCCCTGGCGAAATTTACCCAAATTATTTTGTAAACGTTCATTAACCATAAACTCGTTCATTTTTATGCTTCCAAGCAATGCGTCAAGGGATAAAGATTTTCTCTTTTCTTGTCATTCTTTTCTTTCATCCATGAGTGTACAGCCCTTTTTTAGTGGGGAAAAAAAATGTTAAAATAGCAATTGTTCAATGTCAATATTAATAATGGATATGAGTTCAGTGTTGATCTCACATTAATTGTATACTTATATTAGATTTTCATTTTTTACTAAAATAATTAAATCCTATAACTACGCTCTACACTTGACTTGGGAAGAAATCGAAAATATAAGAGATTAGTATTTGACTCAACCTATTTTTCCACTTTAATTCATATAATCACATATTGAAAATATTTAATTATATTGACGATCGATGTCCCTAAATTATTCTACAATCTCTCGATTCGAGTCGCACTTATATCTATATGAGAATTGCGAATAAAAAACAAAACATTTAGCACAACTAACCATCAAATAGAGATTGCATAAATCACAACGTTATTATCTATATACATATTACTTGTTAAAAGAGCTAAATATTTACTTTAATGCTCAGTATCAATACGTGTCTCAGTGAATCCTAAAATCGGGTGCATAATAGGAAAAGTAATTATAAAACAATAATCAAGGACAATCGAACTTAAAGTACAAAAAGTAATTATAGAATTAAACGTTTAAAGTTTTGTTACAACGTCACCCTATAGATATAAGAAAAGTTAACAATAAATATTCAAATTAAAACAAAACAAATAAGATACAACGACGTGTAGAATAATAGAAGACAAAATATGAACTGTTGAGTTCTCCAAACAATTTTCAATTATTTTATTCTTACTTTTTAGTTTGAACCCAAAAGATCCGAATTCAATTCCATGATTTAATTATTTTATTTTATTTTATTTTTCCAAATCGGTCTCCAATTTCACGAAATAGTACCCTGCCAATGCTTGTCACCACCACCATCTCCAGTGCTTGTCATTGCTGGCAGAAACTCCATCACCAAATCTGCACACCATCTTTTTTACTATCTCCTTAACAAACGTCAAATTTACACCACCATCATCATTATGCCAAGAGGAAGCAATTATAACTAGAATTGGTAATGTGTCAAAAAAAAAAAAAAAAAAAAAAAGGAAAAAAAAAAATTCTAAAAAAAAAAAAAAGGTAACAAATCAATTCTACACAAGATGTTATATTCAATTAATTTTATATGAATATAATTTAAGTCGAATATAATAAAAAATCTTAAAATTACATATCAAATGCTCAGCGGAAGGGCTTCATTTGATTGGGCCTATGAATAATCACATGGGAAAATTATCTTGAAACCTACAATTAGAGATTACATATCATAAATAAGGGTGATTAGTTTAGATTTCATATATCAGGTGGCATTAGAATTAATAAATATTTACTTAAAACATGCATAATTACTGACTAATTAGGTAACTAAATCTAATCAAATAAAATTATAAACTAACCATATCAGTTTTAAAATTTATCCTACTTACTCTCTCTCCTCTTCTTCATTATATGCACGACTCTCTTTTTTTCTCTTCCACATACTCTCCTAGAGAACACTGGCTCATACGATATTTATCCCACTTTCTCTCTCTCCATCTTCATTATACACGATACTCTCTCTCTCTCTCTCTAGAATATCAGCTCACACGATCATCTTCTTTAACTTACACGGTGATTTTTCCTTTTCAATATTCCCTTATTCCAATATCGCGCAGTCCTCGCATCAAGTAAAAAACAACGCCATTATCACACAAAACTTCACCGTGAAATCAACATTGTTTGTGTTTTTTCTAAAAATTACAAATAATAAAAATGGTGTTAACTCGTAGTGTAGAGGATAAAAGAAAGGAGATAGAGAAGGGAAAGAGGGAAAAAGAGGCTTCAGAATGTTCTGCTCGAAAGAGGTTAAAGATAACGGGTTCTGGAGGAAAATCTTCAAAAAAGGTGAATCAGTGTTTATATTTTCAATTTTGTTGTGCATTTATTTTCTAGTAAGCGTTGTATTGTATGAGTCGACCAATTATGACCCCAATCGTGTGTTGTGACCTAATTTTTAAACTTTGTGATCTGTGTTCGGAGTTATTTTGAACTGATTTAAATAGTTTGTGACTGGTTTTTTTCCATGACCTGAACACATTTTGTATGTATGTGATAATAAATTTTTGTGACCTTTATGATGTGTTTGTGACCTAGTTTTGGATAATATGTGATATGTATATAATGATGTGGTGTCTGGAGTAAGGGTGTTAACGATGTGCTCTGACTTCTACAAAATGCCGTGTATTTATTACTTGATTTTAATAGTTTTTGATTAGTGTATCTCTTCCTGATATGAACACATTTTGTATCTACAAAATGTGTTTAGAATGCATGTTTAATACAGTAAATTGTTTGTGACTTGTATGATGTATTTGTGACCTGGTTTTAGATAATATGTGACATATATACAATGATGTGGTGTTTGGAGTAAGGGTGTTTGTAATGCTTTCTGACTTCTATAAAATGTCATGTATATTTGGAAGTCGTAGTAATTTTTGTTTTATGATTTGTGTAGGAGTGGAAGTATTTAATAAAACCAAGCAAATGGTTCCCTAGGAAGATAACAGTTGTATCTATTCAGCATGTTATCACAAATTTTGTGATGAAATTCAGTGATGCACAAAAGCAGATACTTGAAAATACATGTTTCTCCCACTTTGTGCACTGCAAGGAGATTGTCATCCAATCGCGGCTCATTCATTAGGTCTTGTTACGGGAGGTTAAACAACCAAACAAACTGGAAATGTGGTTTAATTTGAATGGAAGATTCATTCATTTTTCTGTAGCTGAATTTTGTATTGTGACTGGACTCCGGTATTCTGGTGCTGATGATCGACCAATGTTAGAGGCAAAACCTTCGAGAATTAAGGAGAAGTATTTTAGTGACTTAAAGACGATAACCAGCCATGATGTGAGAAGAGTATTTGCGTCACTGGATGAGGATGCTTCCGAGTATGATGTGGCTAGACTAGGTATCATTTTCCTCATCGCCAATTCTTTGTTTGTGACGGCATATGCTAAGGTGGTGGATCATTATATCTTTTCACTTGCTGATGATTTCAACACCCTATAGCTGTTCCCTTGGGGGAAATATCTTTTTGAACTTACATTATCGTTGCTGAAGAAAGGTTTGGAGAAAGAAACCAGTCACTACAGATTGTCTGGTTTTTTAATTGCTTTTCAAGTGTGGTTGTACGAATGTTTGCCTGGTATTGAGGGGAATGTGGCTGCACGTGTGGGTAAAAAATACCCCACATAATGAATTGGAGTACTCACAAACACCCTTCTGCAGCATTGTTGGGTGAGAAGGTGTTTTCAAGTGAGAATGTAAGTTTTTAAATTCATTATGATTTGTCATGTAACCAAATTTAAGATACAACACATGTCTAAAATTTTTAAAACTTGTATGTACCAGGGTGAGATAAATTATATTGACCCGACTGATGTTGAGCTCACGACGCCTTACATGAGATGTTTGAAATTTGAAATTTAGATATACTGTGACATGAAATAAAATATATTTGTGACCTTTAGTTCGTTAGTTTTAAATGCTGTTATAATGTGAACTGAATCTTGTGAATTTTTGTTATGTGAATAAAATATTATAATGTTACTATAATGTTAGATGACATGTAGTTTTTAATGTTACTGAAACATGTGACTCACTATTATGTGACCTAAGTACTGAAATGTAAAATGTACTAATCACTTTCTATTAGATATCATGTGACCTAATTTATGCCTCTGTCTAAACTGATTCATACCACTTGTATTTGTTGGATGACAGATTTGCAATATTCAAAGCCCAAGGAGCCTCACGAGAAAGTTAAGAACTCTAGAAATGAGTTGGGCAAAAGGCAGTCCACTCCCCTCTACTGACACCAAGGTTATTTCATTAGCAATAGTTCTGTATGTTGGTGTACCGTAGACAAAGATACATAATGAAAATATACCACGGGCAAAGGTAAATGTGGAGACGACAGATGATGATTTTGTGGATCCACCACCGAAACGACAGAAGGAAGCTGCCAGTCGAGGTCTGGAGCTCAGACTTGACCTATGCATCATTCTAATTGTTCATGTGTTCAAGTAAGTATTTCTTTATTAATAAATTGAATAAGCATATTGATACAAGCCATCTAACTGTAAAATCCATCAGGTTTGCGATCGATTGAACAAGAAAGTAGATGTGGAGATAAATAGGCTTCGTGTTGAAAATAAAGGACTGAGAGATGAGATTTAGTCCATGAAATTACATCTCACTGAAATTGATGACACTGCGTGTAATTCAAACACCTCTTCAAAGTTGAGTGAGGTTATTCGTAATCAAAAGGTACTGAAAGATGGGTTCACCAACATCAGACCGACTCTGGAAACCTTTGTTGGTTCAGTTTCTGATATCTTATCTTCATTTATGGATGATGTACATACAAAATTAACTGGAAAAGGACCTTTTGGGGTAAGCAAATAAATACCAATGAATATTTATCATTCAAGTAACTTTCATACCATTTCTACTAAATCAATTTTGTATTCTAGAGACAGGAACAAAAGGCTGATGACATGACTGATACGAAAGCTAAAGGTCAAATGGAACCTGATCGTGGTCACAACATCCTCCACTGAATACAATTTTGCAGGTCCTTCCTTTGATCTTGGCATTGGTGGCACACAGAGTCAAAGTCAGACAAATGTTGATGACTCATTTTTTGCAACGAAAGAAGTGCAAGACCAAGTGGATGAAATCATTGCATGCGTGTTACATTTGACTAAAGTTGATAAGGAAGAGGTGAGACGTACATAAACATTGTCAAATTATAATTAATTTGTTGCAGTCAAATTAATAATTTATGCTAATTTATGGTCTTTTTTATTTTAGGCTCAGGACGTTACACCTACTCCGATTTTTTTCTGGGCTACCCGTCAAGAGGGCGCACGAGCCATCCAAAACTCTGCAGTCTCCGTTTGTTAATATTCATGCACGCCATACTGTGACTGGAACAAAATCTGATTTTGGGAACATTGTTCTCAAAAACTATTTAAACAAAGTAGATAGTGCTGACATAATTTCTTTTCGAAATTGGTTTAATAGGGGATACAAGCCCCGAAATAGGTACATTCAATGTATATTAAATTTGTTAATATTACTTAACATTGTTACTGTGACCTATTATTAAATTTTGTGACTATGACAGTGCTGGTCACAGATTAACAGTTCTGGTCACAAAATAATATTACTCTGGACACAGATTAACGGTTTTGGTAAGAGATTAATAGTTTTAGACTTTGATCGCAGATTAACTGTGTATATGTGTACATAGGGCCAAATTCAATGACATAGACAACGTGATAAGTCTACCATTTGCATGTGGGACAGTCCTTGTCCATCAAAAGATTTGGTGGCATGCGTTGATCGATTTTGATTCTTCACTGAATAGCACGGTATGATAGTGCAAACATTTTTCACATATGGAAATATGTCACATTATGCATCTTATTTTTTATTCATGATAGCACTTGGATGCGTGCTTTCATTACAATCGAGAACTTGCAAAATTGGGGGGTGATGTAAAGATGAAGGCAACGACCGCGGACTGCATTTTCAACATGTCAATCCGGAGTATATACCCCAATTTTGTGAAAGACCCAAGTATTGTCAATAAGAAGCGGGATCTTCTCAAAACCATTAATGGTGAAAGACTAACATTTAATACACCTTGGAGAGAGGTTGAGTATGTACTTCTGTCGATCATGCCTACAAATCGGGCTCACTAGATGCTAGGACAATTGGATATTAATAAACGTGTCCTATACATTTTCAATTCCAATGACAAAACATATAGGGACAACATGGTTTATAAAGGGGTAATACCTACACATTTGATGAAATTTGTTGGTTTGTGGGTGGAAACTACTGATGGTGGAGATAAACACTCCAGGGAGCTGAGTGTAAACATTACACCTGGTTTATCCCAGTAACAAAATGGATAAGATTGCCTGTGTTGATTTTACAAACAATAACAATTTCAACATTCTTTCGTAGTTACTTATAGCTATTTTATGTAAATATTGTAGGCATGATTGCGCCGTTCTTATGATCAAGTATGCACAATTTTTGTTACACAATGATATTGCTAAGATGCCTATGTCATTTGATGCTGGGAAAGCTAAGATGGAACTTGCAACCTTGAATAGTGGAAGAGACAAAACAATGTCTGATGAATGATTGAAATGTTGACTGAAATGATTTAGTGGTAGATGTATATTGGAAAATACACTTTGTTGATGATGGATTTCCTTGTGGATGTTTTTGGTATTAATTTGGTATTAATTGTTGATATTTTTCAACAAAATTGTATAGTGGGTGAATATTTGTTTTTATATTTTATATTCATCATAGTACTTTATGTTTGTTGGTAGACAAAATATGTATTTTATGTTTGTGAACAGGGTATGACAATTTAAATTAGGTCAGAACTGGTCACATCCAGGCAAATGTTATTCATATTAAAATACGCAGGTCGTAAACGATGATAATTAGTCACAAACTATACTTACTCGTAAATTACTTTAAAGGTTTTAATATTTTACATGAGCCATCGTTAACAGCAAAATACATTCATCATAGTACATTATGTTTGCTTGTAGACAAAATATGTATTTTATGTTTGTGAACATGCTATGATGACAATTAAAATTAGGTCACAAAGGGTCACATTCGAACAGATATTATTCATATCAAAATACACAGGTCACAATTGATGACAATTAGTCACAAATTATACCAACATATAAATTACCTTGAAGGTTTTAATATCTAAGCCACGGTTAATAGCATAATATAGGTTAAGTATAAATGTTCAAAAACTATAATCCTCGTAATTTATGTTTTTTATCCAATTAAAATGGTGAGACATTACGAGGATAATTTGGTCAAAAATAAAACAGTTAACAATAAGTGTTTAAACATAACATAACAAACCAGCATGTGTGGTCACATTTAATATACAGAAAAGTCACAGATGGTCATAGACATCATAAACAATGTAGTAGTATATAACTAAATTCATAGCTTAATAGACCCTCTCAAAAACTTGAAACGCTAAACTAAATTTGTTCATATATGATAAAGTATGTGAAAGAATTCACTATTTTTATAACATCAGTGTAAATTATTGTAATAAATGTTCAAAAACTATAATCCAAAAATACACAGGTAATTAATCAACAATGAAAGAATTTCAAATCACAAAAAATATTTTCATGTTCAACAAACTGTGATATGCTATTTGAAATGGTTTTGTTGCTTCTTTGTCTTCAGTTTTTATGGTTTATGGTTAAGTGGCAACGGGTCCTTACATGTTCTACGATTGTGACCAGATTCTCTGCATCTTCTACATTTCACAACTTGTGATCTCTCAGGAGCTGATTTTTTTCTCGTCTCAGTAGGTCAGTCAGAACTTCTTTTTTGATTTGGGGCAAGTACAATTATACTCTTTACATCATTCGGCAAACTCCACTTTGCTCTTTTACCTACAGGCATAACTATCTCTTTGTAGGTATTCACATATGCATCAGTCGTGTAATAATATGAACAGAAATCAAACACATCAAACTTCAATGTTGCAAATACTGCTAGTGCATGTGGACATGGTAGTTGACCCACTTGAGACATTCTACAACAGCATGTGCGTTTAGTTATATCAATCATATATGATGAAGAATCATCTCGCACTTCAAACAAAGTGTGACTTGCAGGGGAAACCTAAAACTAAATAAATCAGTAATAATTGTGAATTTAAGTGAGATACAATTATAAATGTGACCATCATAATGTATATATTGAACACCATCTTTACCTTTAGATTTTGCACATCATGGCTCATTTCTCTTAGCAACTTTTCGTACTTGGTTGCAAGCTTTGTAAAAGTACAATGTGCATTGTCTCTATTCTTGCAAAAACATGATTGGACCGTTTGTCGTAATGACTCAAGAAGTTCCTCAATAGGATATTTTTTTGCTGCCTTTGTGACTGCATTTACAAATTCAACAATATTCGATATCATAGTAAAGTATCGATTTGTTGGCATGTGTAATCTGGACTATCTTTCATATCTTGCTTCCAACTGCAAAATAAATTCAGTTTCATCCATATTATAGTAAAATACCGTAATGATAAATGAAATATAGTTCATACATTAAGCGTGCATGGTCACATATGGTCACGGATGGTCACAGACACTAAAATAATATTACAGAACAAGTCACAAACAGTCACATACCAGATAATCTTTAACCTCTTCATGGATTGAGTCCAATTGTTGCATTTTGTATTCAAATTCATCTACTGTATACGCTCTTACAGCAGCATTGAATGCATGTGTGACATTGTGACCTGATTTTACATAATGGGTCTTCAAATTTTTAAGCAAATGGTATGAACAGATCCCATGCATTGCCTCTGGATATACAAATTCAATGGAATTTCTTATGCTATTGTGTCTGTTCGATACTATACATAACCCATCCCTCGATCCATATGCCCTCTTCAACATCTCAAAAAACCATCTTCATGAATTATCATTTTCGTTGTCTATAATCCCAAAAGCTAGTATGAAGATGTTGTTGTTTGCATCTTGTGTACAAGCTGTGAAGAGTGTACCTCCATAGTGGCTATTTAAATATGTGGCATCAACTATAATGACTGGCCTACAATATTTCCAACCGGCGATTGATGCACCCAAAGCCATAAAACAATATTTAAATCTATCTAAATGATCTGTTTCTATTCTTGTGATTGTCTCTATATTCATCTGTTCTAGCATAAAGAAATAAGAAGGCAGCAATTGAAATGAGGTTGTCGGATCACCTCTAATCAATTTTAATGTCTTTTCACATGACCTCCATGCCTTCATGTAGTTCACCGATATTCCATATCTATTTAACATGTCATTTTAGACGTTATTAGGGGTATAGATTGTACGTGAAGAAGTGTATTTGTACCCGATGCAGTTGGACACAATTGAGCTAGATGCTTGTCGATGAGATCCTAAGACAATGTTCATGGAGCATGTGTGACCACTACACATTTCCTTAATTTTAAACATTTTCATTTCTCCCAAGCGTGATGATCTAAATATCCACTTGCAATCGTTATGAGAATACTTTATTACGTACTCCTTCTTGTCCAATCTTAACACGTTATATTCAAACTTGTTTTGTTTGGCATAAAAGGCCAAGCTCATTTTTGGTATTTCCTTAATGCGGAAAACTTTTCACTCAACTACTTCTCTAGCATCTGCTTGAGATACTAATGTCACATCTTCTTCAATATTTCCTTTTTCAACCGTCATAATCGAGTCACAAATATCCTAAGCTATTTGTTGTAAAGAAAATACATTAGCTGATGACTCAATGGAAGTAGATGATGAGTCTGGGTATTGCAATGCACATGTTGACTTACATGAATTTGTAGCGATAACATCAACCATAATAAAATAGTTTGATACAGTTTCATCCAAAGATTTTAGCCTCAAATATGTTAAGACATTGTTGTTGCTTAGAATCCGGACTGGAGGTAAAGTAGAATCCAAAAAATATGGCAATCTCATAGCTACTTCTGCATGAATAAGCCCCAACTCTAAAACAACAAGCTCAACCAATTCATCATACTTGCATGTATCATTCACTACTATAAGTGACGTGTGACTTCCATATAACAGGCATACGTGAATAATTGTCATCCCTTATCACAAACAAATAAAAGCATGTCACACTTTATTCATTAAAATTAGGAAACATTCAGATGCAATGACGTTGGTTAATACAGGTCACAGATCAAGAAGTAAAGATACATCAATACATGTCACAAAAGTCCATATTTAATGTCAATATATTCACATACAATGAACAAATATAAGGTCACATAGAGTCAACTTTTAATGCGATGACATTGATCATAGATCAAACTATTTCCACATATGGACTGTCAAGATATTTAACAAATAGGTCACAATCTATTCAATTTCATAGTCACAACTAGTCACGGCCAACATAATCATGTATCAATATGAATGAATTACATAAACGGTTACAGCTAGTCACAGATCAGCATGTTTATAACTGTATAAACAGTTACACACGTATTTTTTGCCGAGCTTCAACATGTATAAAAAAAGAGTAAATTGAACGATAACTTGAAATGTAAGAAAAAAACCTTAAAATTCTAATCAATACCCTTTTGTCGAGCTTCAACTTCTCCAAAATGAAAGTCAGAACTATGTCAACAAAATTGTGACTTCATTGGATGATTGTAGCTTGAAATCAACAATTAACAGTATATTTTTCGTGATTTTGGAGAGTTTTGACAATTACGGATTTTCATTTTTTGTTCAGAGAAAATCCAATTCCTCCATATCCGAACTTCAACTTCTCCATAACAATGAAAATCAGAAGTATTTCAACAAAATTGTGACTATATTGATTGATTTTAACTCGAAATTGAGGAATCGCGATGAAGTTTTTGTGGTTTTGGAGAGTTTTTCAGGAAGCTTGTTGTTTAGAGAGAGAAAATCAGATTTGATTTTGTGAGAAAGGTGAGAAATATATTTAAATATGGTATATTTACTTATTTGGAGCAGATTAGTATTTTTTTTTTCTCCAAAAATAGTGCATATTATATTATAATAATATATTTTTTTATTTTTTCTTTACCCCCTGATTTATGAAAGATTTTAGGTAGTTTGTCAATTTTGAAATGTGATTTTATAATGTAGTGATTTGTGGTCTTCCCTAATCACATGGATTTTGCTGTTTGTACCGTAAAACTTGTCAGAAGCAGTGATCTAAAATGATATGGAGGAAAATAATTAGATAAAAAGTTGGCTATATTTTAAGCAGGCAAATAATAAAACATTATGTGACATTATATAATGCAATATGTAACCATCGATGTACATATAGCATATTCCTAATCACACATCCCAAAAAATACAAATTGGCATTGGTGAATGTCAGGTGGGTGGAGCGTAAGCAAAAAGATGGTGACGATGAATGGTGGTTATAGTCGTGAGTGGCGAGCGCGGAGGTGGAGGCTAGGGTTTTGAATTGTAAAATTTTTACTGGCAATAGGTGGTACAGTTGTAGTGGTGGGTCACAGGGATTTTAACACTTTTGAGAAATGAGATCAATTTGGGGGTGTTCGCTAGCTATGGTGGTGCCCAGCTATGGATTTGGTGGTATTAATGGTTCTGAAGCTTGAGCTGAATTGTACTATATAGGTGCCCACTGTGCACGGTGTGTCAACTAAAATTTTAATGAATTTTGAAAATCCTTCTAAATTCAGGTATCTCAATTAAGATTTAAATTTGTTAAAGCAAAGAGTTTGTTATTTGTATTTAAACTTGAAATCTAATTTATTAAATTCTTATAAATTCACGAGTTATTGAGGATGCTTAAATTTTAAATAATTTTATTGAAATTCATTAAAATCTTAATTGAAAACACTGAGATTTTAGTGAAGGATAATTATATTCCTTCCACAATTTTTATTTCTTACACCAAATTTCAATTGTACTTAGGGTTCTTAATCTTTGTACATTTTATTATTTATGTCCTTTACACTTTTTCATATCATTCTTATTCTCAAACTTTCATTAGTTCGTTCATTTTATATTTGATAACAGTTTATGCTCAAGTTCGTTGAAATGGTGTAAAATAACTTATATTTCCATCATATTTTCAAAAAATAAACAAGTGAAAAAAAAATCCTCATCTTAAAGTATGAAATAAATAATATCTTATATATGAATCATTATTAAGGATGAAATATGCTAATTAATGGAAGGGTCGAGTAAGAATTTGATGGAAAAAGTTAGAGAAATAATTGCTCCAGTGACTAAAGATTGAGGAGTTTAACTGGAGTTAAAGTATGGTATAACGAATACCGTCTTGATGCAAAATTTCCCACCTCGTATTCGACCCAATTACTCGATTAAACAGGTAATTCTCGCTCCGTTCGAGGTGGGGCCCATGTATATCGAGTTTGACGAGTATTTTTACCATCCCTAATTGAGAGTACCTAATTTCTTTAACTGAGATTTTGATAGACTTTAAAATATTATAAATTCTAATGAATTTTGTGAATATTAATAGATTTCTACAAAATTCATAAGAATCTCATTTAAAAATAGTGAAATCTTGAAAAGGGATTGTTAAATGTATTTTTAAGTTTGAAATCCATCCAAATCTTTTGAAATCAGTCTATTTAATAACGAAATTCTTATAAATTCATGAGTTATTGAGAATATGTAAATTTAAAGAATTTAATTGAAATAAATTTCAATTAAAAACACCTATATGTCATTAAAATTCATGGGGACATTTGAATTTAGAAAGATTTTTTAAATTCATCAAAATTTCAATTGAGAATACCCCTATTAGAGGGGCTTTTAAAATCATTAAAATTTCAGTTGAGGACAACATTAGAAATTTCACCATTTTTAATGAGATTTTTTTAGATTATGTGAATATCGTTTTAAATTCATGAAATTCATTAGAATTTGAATAGATTACATTGTGTAATTTCCACTAATAATTATTAATTAGATCGACTTTGGGTTCACGTGATCCATACACACCAATTCAGCTTGGATTAATGAAAATTTTAATACTCTTCTAAATGAAAGCAATTACATTTATTCAACCTTTCCCTCGCCAATATACTCTCCTCATCTATTTAAAGGCCATGCAAGAGAGAACAGAATTATTAGAATAAATCAAATTTGAAGGACTATAAAATGGTTGGCCAAAAACCTCCATCTGCAATACTTTTGCTTGCACTACTGATTTTAGGTTTTGCCAGTAGCAATATTGCAAATGCAAGAGCCGTGGTGAAGGACAAGAGAGTATATCCGGAGCTACCTAAGTCTCCCTCTCATGGATCTGGCCCGTCCCATGGAACTAATCACAATCCGCCGCCGGCACCACCGCTTTTTCATCCTTCCTCCTGGCTCATCGTGTCCATTAATAATCTTCTACATGCCTCACTCAATCGACCGAAATAATGGTTATGTATATTGGGTATGTAGTATTAGATATTTAACCAAATAAAACATGAAGCCTTTTGCTTGATTTACACATATGATGCACTATCTGTGTCGATAATGAGTCATTAAGTGATATTTAAAAGTTTAAATCGATGTGACAAGCTTAATTATTAAAAAGATTCACAAAACACACAAATCACAATATGTATAAAAAAATGGAATCCCAACTTTAAGGATCCCCACCGCCCCATCCCTAGAGTTTTGTGAGGTAGGTAAATAGCGGGATGTGCCCCAACAGGCCAGGAAACAAGAGTTGTCTATACACTGCGCTTATAAGGAATCCAATTTCATGTTTCAAGAATCGAACCCCCACACTACGGCTGCCAGCAAGGCGTGAGAAAACATCACTCTTGTCCTTTGCACCACTGGGCTATACCCCGGAGGGCCACAATATTTATAAATAAGTGGATATGAGATTTATTATTAGGATAATTCTGCAAGTACAGAATTTACCTCACAGAAAAAGACAGGCCCATGTGAGTTTTATATTGGAAAAAACCACACCACCCACCGCATGTATGTGTGTATGTTTTGAATTTCTGTACCCATTCTATACTGCCTTTTCTGTACCCATAGCAAAGTCCTTATTATTAAAGATTTCTTCATCCAACATAGTTAGCCTCAAAATTAATATCCAAGAGAAAGTAATTGTTTCAAGAAAGTGATAATTCATAAATAATACACCTATTTACACCATCTCAATTTAAGATGCCATTTGCATAAAATCCTTGTTTTGAAACTATGAAGCTATCTAGTCATTCTTTAATTCTGAGGTGCTGGAATCGAGTGGTGCTGGCGACCACAACTTGAAATCATTGCAGTTTTTGGTTGTTCTACCCGAAGACTTAAACGAGATGAGAGTACTATCATAATAATTTAGGGGAAAAAAGACAGAAATACGATCAAGAATTAATATGCTTACCTTCCATTTTAGAGAGATGCTTTCTCAGTTTCTTTTCGCATCCTCCACAATCTAGTGACACTTTAAGAACAACTGCAACAAGATTCAGGCCAAATTATAGAAACATTTTATGTTGATGAATTAGCAGAAATTAAATTTGTGATAAAAAAAGAAAAAGGCAAAAAGCTATGTTTTTTTAGGCTTTTAAGTTGGGCCAAACCTGTTCTGGAGATGCCGATTTTGCATCGGACAACTTGTTTGTTTTCATGGTTTCAGACAGCTTGGATTGTTCTCCAGGAACCAATTTCAGAACTGAATCAGAATCCGTTAAAGCTTTATCACACAACAAGTACCTAGTAGAACTCGCAGGGCTGATAAAATCTCCAGGCCTGATGCAACTCCTCCTCTATTTTATACTGATAAGAATTGTTTTTATTGTTGACCTCGAAAACCTGGACCTTCCACATGGCCAACCGATAGCCACTCCACGTATTCGTCCCTGCGCACAATCAACGCACGGTCAGATACACACGGCTGGGACCAGCGGGGGTGGTGGCGACCGTATACACTCCGATGGTCAAGTCATGTTCGGGTGATCGGAATAGGACCCAGAGGTTGTGCCAAAAACACTAAAGGGGAGGAGAAAATATATAAACTTGCTATAGAGTGCTATGTAGTAAGAGTTTCATTACCTTTGCCTCTCGCCAAACCTTGGGTATTTATAGGTGGGATGAACCGTTGGATGTGGGACATGTGTATACATCTGACGGTATGAGGCGTCCGCTCATAGGCATCAATCAGCCGCGTCTGTAAAGTGGGCGGGTAGTTTGTTTCTCTCGAGTTGAGTTGACATAAAGTTGATAAGTCACATCAACTAGTCTCATGGAGATGTCAAATCAATTTAAACCTTAGTTGCAGAGAGGATCTTGGCAAAAATCACTTTCTGAAATTGGCGGCGGATCTTCTGACAGAGGTCCACTTCACCTTGGCCTTAGGGGCGAGGGCGCTTCGATCAGTTCACAACTCGAGGCTGAGCCATAAACTGGCTAACCACTTAGGGTCTTTGACTTCTCTGATGGTGAGATCACTTCGAAAACACTTCGGATGGGTGTCCGTTAGGTCGGAATGTGTGGTGGTGGGCATTCCGAGGCGTTTCAGATAGGGGCGTAACAGTGGTCCCCCAAGTCCAGGTATAAATATTTATATCATTGGTGGACTTGCTTTCCTGACCGGATGTGCATGCCTTGGTGTTGGGGACCGCGACTCGTGGGAGCTTGTGGGTCGATCTTCTGCAGTAACTGAAGCCATGATCTTAGGCAGATGTGCCAAAACTTCGTTACTGCGTAAGGGAAACAATAACCAATGTGAGGTCGAAGCGCTGCAAGACTGGACGATTAGTAGGAAAAAAGGTCAATGCGACGACCAAGGCGATGACCCACAGGGGACTTGCGTCAGGCGTGCCTAAGCTTTGTAAAATTGAGTGAGGAGCTCATCTACCACCGGTGCGCTGACCCACGGGGGACGACGCATTGGGAGATGGCTAAAACTTTGTAAAGTTTAGGAGGGAACGCAACAGTCGAGGCGATGACGTACAGGGGACTCCGCGTCAGGTGCATCTAAGCTTTGTAAAGTTGAGTGAGGAGCTCATCTGCCACTGGTGCGCTGACCCACAAGGGACGACGCATCGGAAGATGGCTAAAACTTTGTAAAGCTTAGGAGGGAACGCAGCGGCTGAGGCGATGACCCACAAAGGACTCCGCGTCAGGTATGTCTAAGATTTGTAAAGTTGAGTGAGGAGTTCATCTACCACCGATGCGCTGATCCATAGGAGACAATGCGTTGGGAGATGGTTAAAACTTTGTAAAGCATAGGAGGGAATGCAGCGGCCGAGGCGATGACCCATAGGGGACTTCGCGTTAGGTGCGTCTAAGATTTTTAAAGTTGCGTTAGGAGCTCGATCCGAGGAGATTCAGACGTCAAATGATTTGACAACTGTTGCGTATTTCCAAGGTGACAGTTGGGTGCCATGCCCATTCTCCTAAAAGGCTGCTGCGGCTACTTATTATTGACGGTTGGTGGTGAACGAGGTGATGCGTTTTAAGCGAGTGTGATGGTCATAGCGACATCTTGGGCGTAGATCAAATCTGGCGTTTCATTTCAATGGCCTAGATTGAAGATGGGACAAACGGCTTAGATTGATTGCATTTGAATTCAACGGTGGAGATCGGATGGGTCTTTCTATAAAAGGCGGACTCTGAGTTTTTCTCAAGCTTTCTATCCTTGCGAAAACAGACAATACACTTTGCTCTCAAGCCATTTACGATTTTCGGCATTTTCTAAGCAATTTCGGCGAGAAACTTGAACTTCCGACGAGAAATACCAACATCCGGCGATCTTACACCATTTTCGACTAGGAAAACCTTCAAACTCGTAAGTTTCAGTAGCTTTTAGGATTTTTAACTTCTGAAAAATGGCTTCTAAGGGGAGTTCTGGTTCGGGGAGGTGGTTAGAACTAGTGAGGATGGACGAGCCTATTATGGCGACCTCTTCAGAAATAGTCGAGGCGATAATAGGGGGGAAAATATATGGAAGCGGCCGGATAGCCCAGCAGATACTTCTGTGCACTGAGAGGTGTCGTACTACTCATCTAAAGTAAGAGAGGCTGACCTGGAGAGACTTAGGGTAGAGTATAGGATCCCAGATAGCATAGATCTGATCCTCCCCGAGCCCGAAGAGAGGGCCTGCTACCCTAGGCCGGGTTGTGTGGCCATTAGTGAGGCGATCCTTAGGACCGGACTTAGGCTGCCAATTCATCCATTCTTTAGGATGGTGCTTAGATCCTATGGGCTAGCCCCGACCTGTAACGCCCCGACCCCTTGTGGACCGGAACGCTACTTACTTTACTTAACTAACCGGTGGTTTAGTCATCGGAGAATATATTTTAGCGGAAGCTTAATTTTTACAATGATAATTTTAACAACAACCTTTCGAATACTTTAAATAAAACACTGAATAAAAAATAACGGAACGTAATTTATTTGAAGAAAACACAACTTGTTCTCGCGTTCAGCTTTATTCAAATACTTTAAAGAAATAACATTGAAAACGTTCACAAAAATAAATCTAAATAACTAGTTCACTGGCTCGTTGCACCACTCTCCATCTTTTCCATCATCCAGGCCCAAGGTAGAATCATATCAATCTGTAGAGAAGGGGTTAAACCCGTGAGTTAAAAAACTCAATAGATATCGTTGGTGCATTCGTGATCAAGCTATATATTTCAAAACTGTAACTATTGAAACCTTTTCATAGTAGGATTTTCGGTAGAATCTCAAACATGTAGAGTCATGACTTAACACGACGCCTCGACCGGAAGTACATACCGTACCCGGTGGTACAATTAGACATGGAGGTGTATACCGTACCGGAAGTACCATTAGACATACAAATATTAACATAAATCTTCATTTGCTTATAACTTAACACGAATTAACACTTTGCATCTCTACCTACCTTGATTGATGCTTTGAACCTTGTTGAAAAATGCACTCCTTTGATGTTTCAAAAAAACACTCCGTTGAGAATTGATGCTTGAAAAACACTTCTTGATAGCACCAACACTTCTAGGAAAAACTAATTTTCCTCCCTCTCCTTTCTCTTTTTTCTAGACTTGAAAACTCTCTCTTTTATACTTAAAAACTTTTGTCTTGGTATGAAAAATGTGTATGTATTGGGGCCTATTTATAGGTGAAAATCTCACAACTTAAGGGCAAGTGAAGGGCCTAATACTCATTAATACGTGTGCCATTTATGTGGGAGTTATAGGTTTAAGAAGGTGCTAGAAAATCGTGTAGGAATTTGACTTTTCATATTCCGCGTACTTCGGTTGATACTGTACAGCCTTTAGTATTTCTATCATAACTTCTTCTCCCATTATCCAATTGAGAAAATTCAAAGTGCGTTGGAAAGTAACTCAAAGAGCTACAACTTTTCTTTAGATATCATTTTCCAAATCGAATGTTTTCTATGTCGTAAATGGGTCTCAAATGAGACTAAAATCTAAAGTATACTTTAGACATTCAATATTCATGTCTTAGTGCCACTAAGGTGTTTAAAGTTATTTGGGGTTCTACATCCCCCACATCTTAATTAAAATTTCGTCATCGAAATTTACCTTCTGATTGGGCGAATAGTGTTGGATACTTGTTTTTGGCTTCCTTTTCCCCTTCCCAAGTGGCCTCTTCTATTTCATGATTATTCCATTGTATTTTGACCAATTGATGCACCTTTCGATCCAATATCCTAATTGGTACCTCTTCATAGGATAAGTCCTTTTATGCTTCCACGGACTACATGATTAGGATCATGCACGTATTTCTTGATCTTTGATACATGGAACACGTTGTGCACTGCCGATAACCCAAGTGGAAGAGCTAATCGATAGGCTACATTTCTGACCCTATCAAGTATCTCGAATGGTTCGATATAGCGGGGTCGTAGCTTTTCTTTCTTGCCAAACCTAAGTACACCTTTCATCGGTGCCACTTTCAGAAACAATTTTTTTTCAACTTTGAAATCTAAATCCTTCCTCGTATCCGCATAGCTCTTCTGTCGATGTTGTGCTGCCTTTATCCTTGCACGGATCTTATCGATTGCCTCAACCGTTCTTTCAACTATTTCTGGTCCCAAAACTCTCTTCTCCCCAACTTCATCCCAATGAACAGGGGACCTACATCTTCTACCATAGAGAGCTTCGTACAGTGCCATCCCGCTAGTTACGTGGAAGCTGTTATTATATGCAAATTCTACTAGGGGTATGTATGACTCCCAACTACCCCCTAGATCCAAAACACATGCTCTCAGCATGTCTCCCAAAGTTTGGATGGTCCTTTCAGATTGACCATCGGACTAAGGGTGATATGCTGTACTAAAGTTCAGCTTCGTTCCCATAGCTCCTTGTAGACTTTTCCAAAATTTGGACGTGAACCTTGGGACTCTGTCAGACACAATGGACACAGGTACGCCGTGTAATCACACAACCTCCTTAATGTACAACTGTGTCAATTGGTCTAAACTGAATGTCATTTTCACTGGAAGAAAATGAGCTGACTTTGTTAATCGATCCACTATTACCCATACAGCGTTGTTTCCTCTTGCTGACTTCGAGAATCCTACCACAAAGTCCATTGTGATATTTTCCCGTTTCCATTTAGGTATGTCCAGCGGATTTAACAATCCAACCGGTCTTTGGTGTTCTGCCTTAACCTGTTGACATACCATGCACTTTTCCACGTGCAACCCTATACTTCTTTTCATATTTCTCTACCAAAATGTATCTCGGAGGTCTCAATATATTTTCGTACCACCGGGATGTGCGATGTATGGGGGTGGAATAGGCCTCTTTCAATATCTCGTTTCTCAAGGTTTCATCCTTAGGCACACAAATTCTCCCCTTAAATATCAGTGCCTGATCCGAAGCTATTCCAAAATCCTTTCTCTTATCAGTACCAATTTCATTCTTGATCTTCAACAAGAATGGGTCATTACCTTGTGTCTCTATAATTCAATCTCTAAGAGTAGGTCGAATTATCAAAGCTACTAGACAAGCAGTGACTTGTCCTGGTATGGTAACCACTTCGATCTACAACTTTTTCAAGTCCTTGACTAACTCCATTTGAAAAGTGGGTAGTGACGCCAACTGTCCCATTGATTTTCTACTTAAGGCGTCGGCCACAACATTAGCCTTACCTGGATGGTAATGGATAGTGCAATTGTAATCATTCACCAATTCCAACCATCGTCTTTGTCGCATATTCAATTCCTTCTGTGTGAATAAAAATTTGAGACTCTTGTGATCTGTGTAGATATCGCACTTCCCTCCATACAAGTAGTGTCGCCATATCTTCAAGGCGTGTACTACCGTCGTAAGTTCTAATCATGCGTCGGGTAGTTCTGCTCATGTTTCTTCAATTGTCTTGATGCATAGGCTATCACTTTTCATTCTACATCAGCACACATCCCAATCCTTGCTTGGATGCATCACTGTATATAACAAACACTTCCGTACCCTCAGGTATTGTTAACACGGGTGCTGATATCAACCTCTGTTTAAGTTCTTGGAAACTTTGTTCACATTTATCCGTCCATTGAAATTTTACTCCCTTCCTTGTAAGCTGCGTCATTGGTCCAGTTATTTTGGAGAATCCTTCTATAAATTTTCGATAATATCCTGCTAATCCTAGAAAGCTCCGTACCTCGCCAGCATTAGTTGGTGCTTTCCAATTGGTTACTGCTTCCACTTTCACTGGATTTGCCTTAATCCCTTGGGTAGTAACTATATGTCCAAGAAATCCAACTCGTTCAAGCTAGAACTCACACTTCTTGAATTTGGCATACAACTTTTCCTTGCGTAATACCTCTAATGCTATTTTTAGATGCTCTCCATGTTGCTCCTTACTCTTGGAATATATCAGAATGTGATCAATGAAGACTATGATAAATTTATCCAAGTACTGATGAAATACACGATTCATCAGGTCTATAAACACTGCAGGTGCATTGGTTAGCCCAAACGGCATCACTGTAAACTCGTAGTGTCCATAACGAGTTCTGAAATCTGTCTTGGGTATATCCTTTGACTTTACTTTCAATTGATGGTATCCCGATCGTAAGTTGATCTTAGAAAATACATTAGCTTCTTTCAGTTGATCTAACAGATCCTCGATTCTCGGGAGTGGGTACTTATTCTTGATAGTTAATCGATTTAACTCCCTATAATCGATGCACATCCTCATGCTTTCATCCTTTTTCTTCACGAACAACACCGGCGCACCCCATGGAGGTACACTTGGCCGTATAAAGCCCATATCTAGGAGTTCTTGCAACTGCTTCTTTAACTCTTGTAGTTCCTTCGGGGCCATTCGGTATGGGGCTTTTGACACTGGTGCCGCTTCAAGAATTAGGTCTATGGTGAATTTCACTTACCTATCTGGTGGAATACCAGATAGATCTTCTGGAAACACATCTACGAATTCCTATACTATTGGTACGTCTTGAACCTTTATCGTCTCCTGTTTCCCTCCTGAGATGTTTACTAAATATCCTTGACATATTTCTTTTCTCAACATCTTCTCAACTTGTAAAGCCAATACTAGTCGAATAAGGGGTTTCGTCGTCATTCCAAGGAATGAAAATGGTCCCTCTCTTGGTTTCTGAAATGATACCTCCATTTCCTTACATCGGATGGTGGTGTAATTACAACCCAACCAACCCATGCCTAGTATTACATCAAAATCCTTCATTTCTATCATGTATAGGTTCACTTCCATTGGTTTTCCCTCAACTTCAATACTTACTGATTTGGCTATTCTATCAGTACTCAAAGGGTTGCCTGAAGGAATGCTAACCTCTAATGTACCTTTCGACTTATCACAGGTAATACTAGATTTAGCCATAAAAGTTGTCGATACAAAGGAGTGTGTGGCTCCTGAATCAAACAATACATAAGCAGGTGTATTAGCTATCAATAAAGTACCTGTTATGTCATTCGAGTTTTCCTCTGCATCTTTCTGAGTCATTGCAGAAACTCGTGCTTTCCCTTTCTGGTTCTGGTCATTGTTATCATCCTTCTTCAGGGTAAATGTGGCGCAATCCTTAAAAATATGCCCTGGCTTGCGACATCTAAAACAAACATTCTTCCCTTGCAAAGACACGTCACGATATGTCTTTCCACACTTAGGACATGTCTCTATAACTGACACAATGCTTTTGTTGGCTCCGTCATTAGCTTTCTTGTTCTGCCACTTGCCATTTCCCTTGTCCTGGCCATTCCATTTCCTTTTACCCATATTGTCATTATCCGGTTGATTGAACAGTTGACTATGTTGCTCGGCGCTAGTCTTCTGGTACCAGATAGTATGAGCTCTTTCCAGCATTTCATGGTATGAGGTGAAATGATGGGACATAAGTATCATGCTTATATCTGGGTTCAACCCTTGTTCAAACATCCTGACTTTCTTGTCCTCCGTATCCACCAGATGTGGAGCATACCTTGAAAGTTGGTCAAACTTCCTTTCATACTCAGTCAGGGACATAGTCCTTTGCTTGAGTTGGAGAAATTCACTTTCTTTGTGATCCCTCAAAGACTGTGGGAAGTACTTGCCCATTACTTCCTCTTTAAATCGCTCCCAAGTCAATTCTACTTGTTGTTCTGGGGTTCTCGTCCTTGACATCGAGTCCCACCAGTGGCTTGCATCACCGGAGAACATAAACTCAGCACATTTGACCTTCTGGGCATCCGTGCACCCTATTAATCGGATATTCTCTTCAACTTGCGAAGCCATTCCTCGGCTGCAAGTGGATCAGCTGCTCCATTGAAGGTAGAGGGCTTGTGTCTTCTAAATTGCTCGACCACTGAAGAATGGGTTGGAGGAGCATTAGGAGCTAGTGGTAGGTGTTGCGCTTGGTTCGGGTTTTGCCTGCCAAGGTCTTGGACCGCTTGGAGGAGATCTCTTATCAAGTTGGTTTGGTTTGCACGGGCCATTTTCCTTCAGACAAAAAGTATGGTTCTTATTAGTTTCATATTTCGAATTCTAACAAAGAAGATAAAGTTTTATTTCTTGACATAAAAGAAGTTGTTACAAGGATTTAAATCTAATTCCTATAAGTTCTACTGAACTTCTTTGGTGGAGCCTCATCTCCAGAGGAGTCTTCCGCCTCAGGTCCGGATTCTATGTCCATCTCAACCTGCGGCTCGGGCTCAGGATCATTCCCTTCTTCAGGCTCTTCTTCTTCATCAAGTTCAATTACTATCTCTGGTTGAGGTTCTAAGTTTTTCCTCCATAGGTCTAGGAGTGATTGGCAATACACTTCAAACTCAAATATATTTGGGTGCTCCTCTAGCATTACATCCCTAACTGTGACTCCCATATCTCCCCATTGAGGTGGAAGGGAGTGTATGAGGTTATTTATAACCTCAATATGCGTTATCTCCATTCCAGCATTCACCACTGTCATGCATCTCTCATAGACATCATGTATATGTTCGTCAAGTGGAAGGAGTAGATCGGTCACATAATTCTCGTAGGACTGAATGATGATTCTACGGTTCAATGCTCCTCTATATGCCCTAGCCGTTCTACGAGCCATATCTGTTGCATTTTCACATATCATACACTTTTTTTTACTCTTGGAAAAATGGCTACTATTACATAACATTCTACCTATCAATTCTAGCCCAATGCATATGTTTTGAAAAAAACACATCTTTCAAATCATTTCTAACTGGCATAGTATGTCTTTGAAAATAAGCATAAGTTGTACCATAGCATTGCAAAGCATCATAACATAGTCTTTTCATTAAAACATTAACTTTGAACATACCTGGGCCGTAGGATGAGATTGATGAATGGATGCAAGATGCAAGATGCAAGATGCAAGATGCCATGGAGTATCTTAGACTTTTTCATTTTAAAAAAAAAATACTTGGTTTACAGAACCGGCTAAACCGTTTTTTTTTTAAAAACATACTTGATCTACAGAACCGGCTAAACCTGTTCTGATACCACGCTGTAACGCCCCGACCCCTCATGGACCGGAACGATACTTACTTTACTTAACTAACCGGTGGTTTAGTCATAGGAGAATATGTTTTAACGGAAGCTTAATTTTTACAATGATAATTTTATCAACAACCTTTCGAATACTTAAATAAAACACTGAATAAAAAAATAAAGAAACGTAATTTATTTGAAGAAAACACAACTTGTTCTCGCGTTCAGCGTTATTCAAATATTTTAAAGAAATAACATTGAAAACGTTCACAAAAATAAATCTAAATAACTAGTTCACCGAGTTTTTTCATGGGCTCGTTGCACCACTCTCCATCTTTTCCATTATCCAGGCCTAAGGTAGAATCATATCAATCTGTAGAGAATGGGTTAAACCCGTGAGTTAAAAAACTCAATAGATATCATTGGTGCATTCGTGATCAAACTATACATTTCAAAGCTGTAACTTTAGAAACCTTTTCATAGTAGGATTTTCGGTAGAATCCCAAACATGTAGAGTCATGACTTAAACACGACGCCTCGACTGGAAGTACATGCCGTACCCGGAGGTACCATTAAACATAGAGGTGTATGCCGTACCGATGGTGCCATTAGACATACAAACATTAACATAAATATTCATTTGCTTATAACTTATCACGAATTAACACTCTGCACCTCTACCTACCTTGATTGATGCTTTGAACCTTGTTGAAAAATGCACTCTTTGATGTTAAAAAAAATACTCCGTTGAGAATTGATGCTTGGAAAACACTTCTTGATAGCACAAACACTTCTAGGAAAAACTAATTTTCCTCCCTCTCCTTTCTCTTTTTTCTAGACTTGAAAACTCTCCCTTTTATGTTTAGAAGCTTTTGTCTTGGTGTGAAAAATGTGTATGCATTGGGGCCTATTTATAGGTGAAAATCTCACAACTTAAGGACAAGTGAAGGGCCTAATACTCATTAATACGGGTGCCATTTATGTGGGAGTTATAGGTTTAAGAAGGTGCTAGAAAATCGTGTAGGAATTTGACTTTTCATATTCCGCGTACTTCGGTTGATACTGTACAACCTTTAGTATTTCTATCATAACTTCCTCTCCCGATATCCGATTGAGGTAATTCAAAGTGTGTTGGAAAGCTAACTAAAAGAAATACAACTTTTATTTAGATATCATTTTCCATATCGAATGTTTTCTATGTCGTAAATGGGTCTCAAATGAGACTAAAATCTGAAGTATACTTTAGACATCCAATATTCATGTCTTAGTGCCACTAAGGTGTTTAAAATTATTTGGAGTTCTACACGACCCAACTCAATCCGAACTCCTGGATCCAAATGGTGGGCTCCTGGATGTTGTGGAAAGAGGCATCACTAGGGGTGGAGATGCCCTTCTTCGTCTTCCAGACCCTTTACATACCTAAGGTAACTGCCGGGGGGGATAAGACTCGGGGGTGGTACTACCTTACTTCATGGTGTTCCCACACTTCATTCGTGCTCGATCTGCTGAGCTCCATCAAAGAATGGAAGAGCTGGTGGTGCTGAGCCGTTGGCCGATGGGACACGATGGAGGGGAACCCCCTGGCACCTCTTACGGTCCCGACGAAGTACTCAACACTTAGTGAGTATAGTAGTTGCTTTTCTTTATATTTCTCTTCGGTTCGAACCATGACTAATATTTACATTTCTTTTGTAGGTACTCTTCCTCGGTGCGAACTATTTTTCGAAGACTTCGAAACCATCTACATCATCTATCAGCTGCCTTAAAAGAAGAGGTCATACCATCGGCTGATCAAAAAGAACATTCACTTCGTTACACACGACTTGATGGCATCCTAAGGTATTCTGAATTTTTAACACTTGTACTAATTCGTCATTCGTCCCTTGCAGACAATTTCAATAAGAAGATGCCTGTGCGCCCCGACTTTATGACCATCCAGAAGATGATTGTAGAGGCACGGGCACTGAAGGCCTCCTCCTCCTCCTACAAGAAGCAAATGGAGGATCTGGTGGACGCCAGTAAGAGACTTCAGCCTCCGACGGAGGAGGAGGTACCAGAGGATACGGAGGAAGGACAAGAAGAGCGCTGCCCCTCCAAAATGTCCAACTGTGGCGAGGCCTCCTCCGTTCTGAAGTAGACTACAATTCCAACTGGGGTGGCCATTCCGAAGAAGAGGCCTGTGCCATCTGAGGCTGCCACTACCCCGGCCACAACACCACTTGCTGTCGTGCCAATCGCTCAAGTGCCAGGGCAGCAGAAGACGAAGAGAGCCCGTCCCTCTAAGGAGGTCGACTTTCTGGGCACAAATTCGGAGGAGCCGATGAGGGAAGTGTTGGAGGCCTTTCCTCCAGAAATAGTTGCAGAGGCGATGGTCCACAACAAATACTGGACCGAGGAGTGGAGGGACCACACCGCCTCCTGCACAGCTAAAGACTTGGTGGCTGCCAACAGCGCTTGCGTGGCTCAGGCCTTGAGTACAAGCATCCAACTCGAGGGCTTGGTGAAGGATCTGAACTCGAAGAGGGAGGACCTCGCCAAGCGCCTCGAGGAGGCGATACAATATGGGGAGACCGTGCGAGAGGCCCGGGCCAAGGCCACGCAAGCGGAGGAAGGAATGATGGAGGTCGAGGCCCAGCTAACTGCCGCCAAAGCAGAAGTGGAGAGGCTGAAAAAGGAGTTATACGAGGTGGAGTACCAAGTGGCTGCTATGACTCGGCGAGTTGATCACGCCAATGAGTACCACAAGCTTGCCACCGAGGCTCTGGAGGCCTCAAACAAAGAGAAGGCAGAGCTGAGGCAAAAGGTAGAGGCTCAGTCTAAGGAGATTGCCTCCTTGAAGGAGGAGTTGAAGTCTGTAGGGGAGGTGGCAATTCAGAACTTCATCGACCATTTTGAAGACCATCCCCTGTATGACGACTTTGCCAATTTTTGGGCCTCTTGGAGTGCCCAAGGCTTATTGGGTCGACTGAAAGAGGTCCACCCCACTCTGGACATCTCCTCTTTGGAGGCAGAGTTCGGGGGACCAACTGGAGGTCGGCCTGATAGGCTTGCTGAGGAAGCTCCAGAGGCCCCGAAGGCGGCCGATGCAGAAGCGGTCGAGGCAGAAGTCCCTCCACTAGAATAGGGCCATCTTTTGTAATGTTTTCGGCCTTCTTGTACTTCAATTCTCATTAAATGAAATGAAATTTTTTGCTAAGTATTTGTGCTTCTGCTTTCCTACCTTTTGGATATGTTTATACTTGTATGAATGACAAACATCAAACTAAGCGCCTCGTAACAATAACCAGTTAATAATTGAGGATCGGACCACTCAAGTTAATATAAGTTGAATCACTTAAGCAAACATGAAGCGACTCTTAACGCTAACCAGTTAACAATTTGAGATCGGACCACTTAAGTTAATATGAAGCGGACCACTTAAGCAAACATGAAGAGCCTCTTAACGTTAATCAGTTAATAATTGAAGATCGGGTCACTTAAGTAAACATATTGAAGGACTGAGGAAACTATTTACTACTCGATGTGGCACAGAACCGAAGTTTCATTACTTGAGATAAATTACACCACACTTTACCAAGGCAATTTCAGCACTTAGTAAGCTAAGGAATTTACAACTGAGATCAGATCAGAACAATCAACTCATTAGACAATATTGAGATCGGATTGGAACAAAGGCTCATCATTGATAGTACTTCCTCAAGTGTTCGATGTTCCATTGATGAGGTAGTGCCTTTCCTGCCATGTCTTCAATTTCAAAAGTACCAGGTCGAGATTCCCTGCGGATGTGGTAAGGGCCCTCCCAGTTTGGTCCTAACACTCCTAACCCGGTCGATTTTGAAGATTGGAAGACCCTTCTGAAGACGAGGTCGTCCAGGCGAAGAGTTCTGTTTCTGACCTTGGAGTTATAATAGCGGGTCATCTTTCGATGATACTTTGCCAAGTTCACTTGGGAGGTATCCCTCCTTTCCTTAAGGAGGTGCAGTTCGCTTATTCGAGCCTTGTCGTTGCCGATCTCATTGAAGTGTATCCGACGGTGTGATGGGACCCCGACCTCGACCGGGCTCATGGCCTCAGCTTCTTAGGTCATGGAAAATGGTGTTTCACCTGTTGCAGTTCCGCTAGAAGTTCTAATAGCCCAGAGGACGTGGGGGAGTTCGTCAACCCAGGCCCCCTTTGAGGTGTCAAGCTTCCTTTTCAGGGTGTGCTTGATAGTCTTGTTCACTGCTTCAACTTGCCCATTTGCTTGGAGGTGATGAGAAGTCCTTCTTTATGCCTAGTTTGTCGCATAAGTCTCACATCTTCCTGTTGTCGAACTACCTTCCATTATCAAACACTAAGGAGTGGAGAATGCCGAACCTACAAATGATGTTCTTCCAGACGAATTTGGCAGTATTCGCCTCGGTGATCCTGGTAAGGGGTTCAGCGTCGACCCACTTAGTGCAGTAGTCAATGGCGATAATGGGGAAAGTTGCACTTCCTCTACCTTTTGGGAGTGGACCAATGAAGTTAATGCCCCACTTGGTGAATGGCCAAGGGCTGGTTACTACGGAGAGGCTCTGAGCAGGTTGTCTTTGTATGTTTGAGAAGCACTGGCACTTGTCACATTTCTGGACAAATTGGCAAGCATCCCTTTTCAGGGTCGTCCAGAAGTAGCCTTGACGGAGAACCTTGTGTGCCAGAGCCGTTCCTCCGAAGTGATTTCCGCAGATTCCCTCATGGATTTTCTTTAGTATGTATGTGGCCTCTTCGCCTCCCATGCATCGAAGAAGTGGCGAGGTGAAGCTTCTCTTGTAAAGAGTATCTTCTTGCAGGACGAAGTGTGCATCCTTTCTTCTTAACTTCCTCGCCTCGCTTCTAGAAGCAGGCAGTGTTTTATCCTTCAGGTAGGTGATCATAGGCTGCATCCATAATGGGGTGCCTTCTATCCATAGTACATCTTCACCTTTAGAAATGGAGGGCTTCAATAATTGCTCAATAGGGACGACCTTTAGCAGCTCTGAATCATTGCTGCTGGCTAATTTTGAAAGGGCGTCTGCATGTGTATTCTCTAGGCGGGGGACTTGAGTCAGTTCGAACCTTTCAAAATGAGGAACTAGGTCCAAAACCAACTTCAAGTACGCAATCATGCTACCATCTTTGGCTGCAAAGTTTCCATTGACCTGGTTCACTATAAGTTGAGAGTCACTGCTCACCAGGAGCCTTCTGATCCGCATCTCCTTAGCAAGTCTAAGACCTGCCAGAAGGGCCTCGTATTTAGCAGCGTTGCTCGAGGCTTTGAAGCCGAACCTTACTGCACAATTTAGCTTGTGGCCTTCGGGGCTTTCCAATACAATCCTTGTCCCAGAGCCAGTCTCTCCTGAGGACCCATCTACGAACAGTTTCCATGTGGGGGGCTCGGCTGGTTCCATTATCGCCTCCATTTCTGGGGCTTTGGCAAACTCAACCATAAAATCAACAAGGGCCTGGCCCTTGATAGCGTGTCGAGGTCGGAACGTTAGATCGAACTCACTGAGCTCGATTGCCCATTTTAGCAGGCATCCTAATGCGTCTATTTTTTTGCATCACCTGCTTTAGTGGGGAGTTGGTGAGAACTTGAATTGAGTGGACTTGGAAATACGGCCTCAGTTTTCTTGAGGATGTGATAAGGGCGAGTGCCAGCTTCTCCATGTCTGGGTAGCGTGTTTGAGCTGGGAGAAGTGCTTTGCTGACGTAGTACACTGGCAACTGGCGCTTACTTTCTTCTCTGACTAGGACGGCGCTGATCGCCACGTCCGAAACCACTAAGTACAGCAGTAGTGTCTCATCCAGTTGAGATTTTAACAAGAGGGGCGCCTCTTCGAGGTGCTTTTTCAGCGCTTGGAAGGCTTCTTCACATTCCGAAGTCTATTGGAATTTCTTTCCTTGTTTCAGCACATTGAAGAAAGGCAAGCTTTTATCTGTGGCCCTAGAGATGAAGCAACTGAGTGCGGCTATCCAACCATTGAGGCTTTGGACCTCCTTGGGTTTTCGAGGTGACTTCATCTCTAGCAAGGCCATTATTTTCACTGAATTTGCTTCAATTCCTTTTTGATTGACAATATACACCAAGAACTAACCCGATGCCACTCCAAAGGTGCACTTGAGGGGATTCAATTTCATATTATACTTTCTAAGTATCTGAAAAGTTTGATCGAGGTGACTTACGTGTTCGGCTGCCTGAAGGCTTTTGACTAGCATGTCGTCCACGTAGACTTCCATGGTTTTGCCAATGAGTTCGGCAAACATCATGTTGACCAATCTCTGATATGTAGCTCCGGCATTCTTCAATACAAAGGGCATGACTTTGTAGCAATACAAACCTCTATCCGTAATGAACGATGTAGCTTCCTCATCAGGTCGGAACATGGGTATCTGGTTATACCCTGAGTATACATCCATGAAGCTCAGTAGTTTATGTCCAGCAGTGGAATCCACAAGTTGGTCTATTCTTGGAAGTGGAAAGCTATCTTTAGGGCATGCCTTATTCAGGTTTGTGAAGTCTACGCACACCCTCCACTTCCCGCTGGGCTTTTTCACCAGAACCGGGTTGGATATCCACTTCGGGTAGATGGCTTCCCTTATGAAGCCACTTCGACTAAGCTTGCTCACTTTGTATTTCAGTGCCTCGTACCTTTTCGAATTGAGGGCACGTCTCTTCTGTCTATGGGGGGTATAAGAGGGGTTGATGTTAAGGTGATGGCAACTGATCCTCGGATCTATTCCCACCATATCTTCATGCTTCCATGCGAAGACATCCAAGTTCCTTTTCAAGAAGCTTATCATCTCTACTTTTACTTCAGGGGACAATGCCTTCCCTATACGCAAGACCTGACGGGGGTCTTCTGGGTTGACGAAGAAAGTCTCCAATTCTTCCATTGGGGTCGCATTTGGTTCAGAGTCAATTATTCGGGGATCTAACTCATCAAGAGGGTGCCCTTGTTCAGGGGCCTCTTCCATGTTGACGTCTTCCTCTTACTCAGAGGTATGCCCTTGTTCAGGGGCATCGAGCATTTCCACCTCTGTACTGGTTTCAGTGGGAACTTTAGTTATGATTACATTAATAGTTCGGGGCTCCGACTTTCGCAGCGAGTTCAAGTAGCATGCCCTGGAGCCCATCTGGTCGCCTCGAACCATCACAATCCCATGATCAGTTGGAAATTTCATGCACAAGTAGTGGATGGATGTGACGGCCCAAAGATCTTTCAATGCGGGTCTGTCCAATACCCCATGATAGGCCGATCTGTGGTCCACCACTAAGAATTTCATGAAGTATTGGGCCACTAGGGGTACTGAACCCATCTCGACGGATAGAGTGATCCGCCCTCGTAGAATGATACTGTCTCCATTGAATCCAAATAGTGGGTCGGTCATGGGAATCAACCCATGTTCAATCTGCATTTTGTCAAAGGTGGAGTCGAACAATATGTTCACCGAACTTCCACTGTCTACGAGCATGCATTTGACCCATTTCTGGCCACTACGGCTCTCACAACCAGTGCGTCGCAATGGAGATGGTGAACTCCATGCGCATCTTCCTGGGAGAATGTAATTGGGGCCATCCTGTTGGGCTCTTGGAACTCGTTCACAATGTAAGTGATCATTGGTGGGTCCTTCGCTTCCTTTGTATAATTCCTTTGGGCATTTCTTATGTTGCTGCCGACGTGAGGTCCCCCAATGATAGTGTCGATTTCCCTGATAACTTGGCCCCCAGCAAATGGGGCCTGATCTCTCTATTTGAACTCTCCTTGGTCCCGAGATTCTCTTCTCCGGGGTGACTGCTCTCTGTGCCTTCGATCATTCTTTCTGGAGAGATGTGGGTCGGTCTGGTCTGAGCGTCGAGGAGCGTCTCTACATTCATTGGTGTCATGCCATACAGTTTATGGAAAGTGCAAAACCTTGCTCCTTCCAAGGGTCTGTTTGATCGTTTCTTCTTCTTTTTCTTGCTATCAGTTCTTCCAGATGGCCCTGCTTCGCCAGGAGCATTTTCATATGCCAATACCGGCGTTGCATTTAGCGTGGCAGAAGCCGGTGCCTGTCCAGAGGTGGGAGCTATTATGTGACCTACCTGAGTCCATTGCTGAGTAATAAGGTGTACTGCGGGTCCTCGACCTACCTGCCTCTGAGGTCGAGGGAGTCCCTGCGCTGCACGATTTCGGTGATCAATCATTTCTTCACTCACAATTTTCACTCTCATCATTTCCACCAGTTCGTCATAGGTGGAGGGATTCTTACTGCGCACGTCCCTCCAGAACAAAGTGTTCATATTGAGCCCGCCTTTCAGGGCTGAAAGGGTTTCTCTGTTAGTGACATGTTCACAGTAGGTGATTTCGTCTGTAAACCTGGCGAGATAGCTTTTCAGCATCTCCCCAGGGGCCTGCCTCATATCTTGTAGGCGTTGCACTGGTGTCTCTCCTTCTCTGTGTGAGAGGTATTAGTTCAAGAATGCTTTCTTCAAATCTGGCCAACTTCTAATTTTTAGGGGAAGAAGCCTGCTGTACCACACTTCGACGGCTCTGCCTAGTGTTAAATGGAAGGCTCTGCATTTCAAAGCGGGGAGGCTCCCCTTAGGCTCATCTGTGTCATGTATTTGGTGAGGTGCTTCTCCGGGTCCCCCTTTCCTTTATACTTGGGGATCTTAAAGGGCATGAAATTTGCTGGCATTGGGAAGTTTCGGATCTCCCTTGAGAAAGGGAGGTTATCATCATCATCGTCAATCTTCTAAGATCGACAGAGCCCATCTAACCCTTCATCATCTTGAATGTTCTTGGGAGGTGGAGGTGCCCCTCCTCGACTCTCCCAATCAACTAGGTTCCTCCTGTCCCTCCTATTTCTAGGAGGAGGAGGGGCATATTCTTGTTCCTGATCTGATCGAACTGATCTTCTCACTGGGCGGACCCTATTGCTAGAATCCTCCCCTATCCAGTCGAAGACACTTACGGATCTCTGTTCTTCATATTCTTGAGGGAAGTTATCCCCCAAGTGGGGTTCTGATGGCTGGCTTCCTTGCACATAAGATGTGGCATCGGCGCCCACTTCTCTTTCGAGGGGGCATTCTCTGTGCTGACTAGTATGACCTCGGGAATGAGATACTGGGGATTCCTACACTGGGTAAGATCCTTGGGGCATTTGAGAGCCCGAGTGACCTCGGGCTCACATAAGGAGTTCATGCATTGCCATATTCTGAGCTGCGATGTCTTTCATACCCGCAGCTATTTGAGTCATTCCTTCAGTGAGCATGGCTGTTCTTCCACCTCGGCGCCTCCGGTGATGGGGTCTCTGATGAGTAACATTGTTATGGAGCACCTCTTTTTCAGAAGTCTCTCTCATGGGATTGTCGTCTTCATGACTATAGCTCATTCTATCTCCTTTTACAAGGGTGGTGAGAACTTGGATTGTAACTCGACTTTGTTCTTTTTCAAGAACGTGCCCTTTTCAGGGTTAGTCGCTAGTTTTTCGGTAACTTCTCTGGTGGAGAATGCAGAACTTTAAACGGGAAGTGTTTCCCACAGACGACGTCAATTTGTTGACCTCGAAAATTGGACATTCCACGTGGCCAACCGATAGCTACTCCACGTATTCTTCCCTGTGCACAATCAACGCACGGACAAACGCACACGATCGGGACCAACAAGGATGGTGGCGGCCGTATACACTCCGACGGTCAAGTCAGGTTCGGGTGATCGGAACAATACCAAGAGGTTGTGCCAAAAACACTAAGGGGGAGGAGAAAATATATAAACTTGCTATGGAGTGCTATGTAGTAAGAGTTTCATTATCTTTGCCTCTTGCTAAACCTTGGGTATTTATAGGTGGGATGAACCGTTGGATGTGGGACACGTGTATACGTCTGACGGTATGAGGCGTCCGCTCATAGGCGTCAATCAGCCGCGTCTGTAGAGTGGGCGGACAGTTTGTTTCTCCCGAGTTGAGTTGACATAAAGTTGATAACTCACATCAACTAGCCTCATGGAGACGTCAAATCAATTTAAACCTTAGGTGCAGAGAAGATCTTGGCAAAAATCACTTTCTGAAATTGGTGGCGGATCTTCTGACAGAGGTCCACTTCGCCTCGGCCTCAGGGGCGAGGGTGCTTCGGTCAGTTCACAACTCGAGGTTGAGCCATAAACTGGCTAACCACTTGGGGTCTTTGACTTCTCTGATGGTGAGATCACTTCGGAAACACTTCGGATGGGTGTCTATCAGGTCGAAATGTGTGGTGGTGGGCATTCCGAGGCGGTTCAGATAGAGGCGTAACACTTATTATCATCATTTGTTTCCAAATTACAGCTTTTTATTTTCTGATCATTTGGCTTCAAGCACTTCTTCTTTTCTTCTTCAGCATTCTCCTCTAAAGAGTTCTCCAAACTACTACTTTTTATATTATGATCATTTGGTTTCAAGTACTTCTTTTCTTCAGCATTCTCCTCTAAAGAGTTCTTCAGGTTCTTCTTGTGGTGTTTTTTTGCATGGCTTGGGTCTAATAGGTGGCTGCTGGAAATTCTCGAGTCTTTGACGATGGGATTGTACCGGTCTGTGGCTTCGACACTCCCCAGGCCAAGGTGATTGATCGAAGAAGAAGATAAGGCTTCTTCCATACTACTTGAACATACGAATGTTGCAACTTGAGATGCACAGAATAGATCTCCTCCTTCAATTTTTTTACAATGTAAAAGGATAGAGAGAGATGAAGGGAAGATTATTGGTGTGAGAATTGAGATGTTAAGGTTGAGGTATTAGAATGAAGAGATGGGGCAGAAGAGTTCCATAGATGGTGAACAAAGGAGTGCAGTGTACTTTGAGAAGCAAGATGGTCAAATGGACCCACTCAGACTGACCCGACTTCATCTAGACTCGGTTCAAGCTCGTCACAAGTTCAAGTCGATCTGTCTAAAAATGTGACTTCTTGTGCCCACCATGTGTTTGCTCTGATGAAAATACTATGTGATGATCCCCAAAACCTAATAACACTCGAACTCGACCTATTTGGCCCGACCTCAACTTTCCCCAAAACTGTAAGATCTGAGGTCAGGGTCTTTAGGTCGAGCTTGTACCCTTTGTCGGTGTCAGGCTTAAGACCCCTTGATTCTATCCTTCCCAGCGACCTAGGGAAGTACTAGCTCTAATTAAACCATAGTTCCTAGTTCTCTTTAAACATGTTATTATTGGCTCATAGCATTTTAACTCAAACTAAAATACAACACTTCAGTTGCAACACAAATACGTTACCCTATGAGGATAAGGATCATACGTGATTTAATTCTTCTATGACTCTACCACCAACGTCTATAAACACATGAAACAAGGCCTATTATTCAGGTACGTTCTCTTTATTATCAAATTCATAGCCTTACACACTAAATTCTCTTTCTGACTTGAGCATCAGAGGGACGACGAGAACACACCTCGTTGCCTTTGTTTCAGGTATTAGAAGACCGTTTGTGTTCATCTAAGTTCGGAGTTCAACATTCAGTTCGAGATATATCAGGTACGATTTTTTGGTAGCATCACTATGTAACATTCACTGATATCATTATTCATATTAGAGTTAGGAAATAAAGAGGGGAGATGTTTTACGTAATGTTTATATTCTATCAAACTCTTGAGAGAAACAAATCTTGAAAATGAGTCAACATTGGAATTGATTATAATGTAGGTAACAAGGTTTGATTTGCATCACAAAGTGCGTTCGCTTTATATTCTGATATAACAAATTTGGTGTGTAAGATTGAACAATATTTTAAATTAAACCTACAAATATTGACGAGTCCAAGAGTAAAACTCATCAAAATGTTTGAACTCAAAGGAAAAGTAGCCGGAAAAAAGCTTAACAAAGATTCAACATATATGAAGATTCTAACCTGTTCTGATGAATACACCATAATACTACTTGCCCAAAACCGTATTCATATTAAAGACAAATTATCAGTTCTTACAGTGGGTAAGGTATAGCCACTTGTTATGGGGTGGCATATTTCTAAGATTTCAAAGAAGTAAAAAAAAATAAAAATAAAGATACCAATGCAATATGAAAAATGAATAAAAAAAACATACACAACACGTTCTCATTCTATACATGTTATTTATGCCGTGTTCTTATTTGTTTCCCTTCCCTTCATCTTCGTTCAAGATGCGATTTTGAAAATCAGTGACCATGAGAGGCAAACCCTTGTGCAAGGAAATCTTCGGCTCCCAGTTCAGAAGCTCCTTTGCTTTACTGATATCTGGCTTCCGCTTATGAGGATCGTCGGCAGTGTTAGGTTTGAATTCAATCTTTGCACCTGGATCAATGGTTTCTTTCACAACCTGTTATTTCAGGGTGAAATAAGCTTACTCGTGCATCCAGACCAGTACCTACAATGGAGATCAAACATTTATGTAGGACAAACCTCTGCAAGCTCTAACATAGTGAATTCTCCCGGGTTACCCAAGTTAAATGGCCCCACGTGCTCGTTTTCCATCAATGCCACTAGTCCATCAACCTGCCATCAGGAAAATACATATGGTACCATTGTTAACATCATTTATTCATGCAAAGTGAATATTGCCAACCTTCTGATTTTTGCAGTACAGCTTCTGAAAATAATCATTAATATCATCACCCAAAATAAACTCAATTCTATGAGAAGTTTGTGTCTGCGTATGTAGACTCATAGGATATAAGACACATGAGGGGAGAGATTGAAGAAGGTACAATTTGGCCCAATTAACTGCTCGTTTGAATATTCAAGTACATTGCAAGATATATTAATGTTGAAGCAAAAGCCTATAGCAACTCTGCATAATTTTCATCCCACAGATGCCTAAAATAATTTAGCTCTCATCCTCAGAAGTCATGTTTCATCGCAACTCAGAAATTTAATAAATAATTAGATCTAATTAAGATTCAACCAATCACGTGGGCATGTGCAACACCACCTGACCAAAGACTAGTTACCAGCTAGGCAATGCATGATTTCTGCTACCTTTCTCGGACAAGAGTATTCCCAGTTAAAGCAGACTTGCATTGTTATAAAAAAGAGGCCCCCGAGTAATTAAGGTGGTACCAGCAAGGCACATTACATTCCGTTTTAAAATAATAACATGACATACCAAGTCAGAAACATATTGGAAGCTCCTTGTTTGCTTTCCATCACCATACACTGTCATAGGTTGCTTACGTATAACCTGCACAACATAGCAGCAGTAATAAGAATCTCTTATGGATATAAGACCCCTATAAAGGTTATCTAATAGTGTAACTACTTGATTGATCTTAATTATTTTTTCGAGAATAGCAATAGAGATGATGAACCTGTGAAACGAAGTTGCTGACAACACGGCCATCATCTAGACACATGCGAGGTCCATATGTGTTAAATATACGTGCAATGCGCACCTGGATAGGAAGAGAGGGATGATTAGTCATAACAATAGCTTAACCCAGATTGGAACAAGTCGCACAAGTAGACGGGATCTGCATTTTGGTACAGGAACTGATCTCCATCACAAATGTTATTGTGTCATAACAAGAAGCTATTAAGCAAGCAACTAGAATTCACATGCTAGAATCTTGAGATGACATGATGTAGTCGAAACTATGATGACTAAAAATTCCTGAATTCTCATATTATTTGGATGACTACTGAAACCAAAACTTCTTAATTAAAAATAATAAGCGACTGAAAATAAAGCCTGTTCTTATACATGATGAACTTCAAGCAATTCCCAGCTTGCTTTTAGAAAAGCCACTAGGATTATATTTATTAAATGGAACCACATTATACTCTTATCTTTCAAGGAAAATTTATGAAGAATGTGAACCAAAACAGAACAAGATTTCCTGCTAGAATTGAATACCTAGTGCAACACCAATTAAGCCATCCTACCCTTTTCTACAAAAAAATTATATGAGAAACAAAAGGTCACTTTTTTTATTTATTTTTATTTTATTTTATTGTATGGCAAGATGATCTTGGAGGCTGATCAAATCCGAAGCAGTAAGGAGTAAAAACAGAATAAAATTTACTATCAAGTGGCCAAGAAAAAGATTTTAGTCCCATAGATGTGATAATATACATCAAAATTCAAGTCCAAATCCATGACACTCTGCTTGGCTGTCTTTCCATCAATTAGACCACGGAATAGCCAATAATATACAGCAGCTTGCAATTCCGTGTACATGGGTGAGACTTCCTTCCAGAAGAGGGGCTAGAATTTTTATCTTGACTTCAGTTTGTCAAGAAAGACAAATAAAAAATATTGAAAAACAGGAAAAGCCCATGCTTTTTATTCATCAGATGTGATATTACGACAGCCAGATTGTTGAGACAGCAAGCTCAAAATCAAGAAGTCATATTACAGAGTAAATTTATTACCTCAATACCGGCACCACGATGATAATCCATAGTCAATGTTTCAGCCGTTCGTTTCCCCTCATCATAGCAACTCCGTACACCTAGTTACTTGAAATTAATCGATCATAAGCTTCCCACAAAAGCAAATAATTACCAATCAACAAACACATCAAAATTCAGAAGATTGTCACTCAAGACTCACCAATTGCATTCACATGTCCGCAGTACGTCTCTTTCTGTGGATGCTCAAGAGGATCACCATAAACCTCACTTGTACTAGTAAGAAGGAACCTCGCACCAATTCTTTTTGCAAGGCCCAACATATTAAGGGTACCCATCACATTTGTCTTGTGATCACATGTCAAGGATCTCAATTCAAATTCCAATGATAAATAACATGACCGCAGTACATGCTGGCGTGCGTTTGTGTATATCCAAAATTTCTTACGAGAACCCAACAAACATATTAAAATTGACATGTGTAAGTATAACAATAAGAGAAACTTATCATGCCCACAAGCGCGCACAAGAAAGCAGCCTAACTTGCATTTGTGTACACACAGAGAACCAATTTAATTATATGATGCCAAACCATGGCAGTAAAACAACCTAAAAATTATATATACATTCATGCATGCACAGAAAACCTAAATTCATATTCAGCATACATATAGATTCACCTTCATGCGCTAATAAAGTATCTTTTTATGGAATAACCATTAACGCAATTATTCATACTCTGCACGCCCAAACACATAAAAACAGTAAGTGTGTGCCAGTGACAGGTGATAATGATTATTATTCATAAGAACCATAGGTTTAAGGATATAATATTCTTGACGGGGTTATACTTGTAATGAACCGGAGAAGCAGGGCAAGCCAAGTGGTAGATCTGATCGACCTCCAATAAAATTGGCTCTACAACGTCATGCCTTATCAGCTCGAACCTCGGATTCCCGAACAAATGCACCACATTCTCTTTCCTTCCAGTGAAAAAATTATCAATGACAATCACATCATCGCCTCTAGCAATCAACTTATCCACCAAATGACTGCCAACGAACCCGGCCCCGCCAGTCACCACAATCCTCTTCCGCTTCCTTCCTATCCCCACCGGCACTCTCCCCCCATTATGGTACTTATAATTATTCTTATTCTCGACACTGTTAGTTTCCATCACCCCATTGTGATCATAGTAAGTAATTGACTCACGATTCCCAGCAAATGAATTCGATCTGGCAATCAGGTGATTGTGAGTTCCCGATGAAAGGTCGTAGAGGGAAGGCTGGAGAATGAAGAAGGTGGAGCCAATGAGAATACCCACAAGAATAAACAGAAGGCGCTGTTCTTTGAGGAGATAACTGATGGATCTGGAGAGGGATTTGGGGTGTTTCAAGGCTTTAGGAGAGTAAAGTGAGGTTTGGGATATGGGAATATCTTCATCTCTTCGTGTTCCTGATTGCCTTTGCAATTGCTTCATGGCGTTTGATTACGAATTTGTAAACAGATTCGATTAAGGAAAAGCTGAAAATTCAGATCATTTGGGGAGAATTTGTTAACTGCATTGGTTGAGAACAAAGGAGTGTGAATCTGGTGAAGCTTTCTTGCATCGTATTGTACTGTAACTGTTCGATTCAGAAAAATGTTATCACTTATCACAACTAAATTTTCAACCCTTTTAAATTATTTTTTTTTAGAATTTGTTAAATAAAATAAGAACGGAAAAAATTCTAAACGAAACTGAAAACGGATCTAATAATTATGTTTGGGAAAATTACCCAACAACCTACATCTCAAGTATACAATTCAAAACAAGGGGCTAGGTTTAAAATTCATTAATCAGGTGCTAATTACAAATTATTAATTTAATTAATACAGATTTTTCCTTTAATTTTAGGGGGAATTTGTTAAAGAGCCTAGTGAAACAATGTTATTGGTTAAATAACCTCCTTTCAATGTTTTTTGAACAAATAGCCTTCAATTATTAAGCACAATAAACAAATAATGTCAAATGTCATAAATACCCTCACTATTGAAAAAGACCCTAACACCCTTATCAAACCAATTAAATTCCTCAATTCAATTTTTGGTCTCCAAAATCATAGTAACTCGATTTCTTTTTTTCAACCATTCTTGCTACTTTAAAATCATATTCTTCATTATATTTGGATATCTTTTGAACATTTATCATTTATATTGAAAAGTCCCATTTAGATTTGAAGAAAAAAGAAAGATAATTTTAGAAATCTTATATAAATTATACATTTATTATTGAATAATATTTAAGTTGGTGTTGTTTTTATACTGGTTATGTTTTTTTTTGCGTTTTCTGCAACTATTGGACGGTAATGACACTCCAACTGTTATCCAAAATGTAAAATGTCACTTCAGTCGTTTTTCGTTGCGTTAAACGACACTACAGTCGTTATCTACTGTGATTTGATTTTTTTTCAACAAAACAATCTCTAATAATGAACTACTGACGTATGTAACACCGAAAAATTGACTATGTCACAAGCAAAAATTGAAATGACATAACTTTTATATTATCGAGATGGTGAAATCACAAGTTGTCCTACTCATATGTGTTGATTAAATTAATAAGCATATCTATCAACTTTTGTACATGTCATGCGCATATCACAACATAAATAAGTAAAACTTATTATTTTTTAGGGACACATGTGGATCATGACTACTTATAGTTGTGTTTACACATGTAACAGTATATGTGTCGTTTTTATGTCCAGTAACAACAGTTGTACTGTTCAAAAGTTTTTACCTATATTTAATCTTTTTCAATTAAATAACCTCTAATAACGGACGCTATAATGTATGAAACATAGAAAGGTTGACAATATCATAAAGAACGGTCGAAATGACATAGCTTTTATTTTATCGAAATAGTAAAAGCACAAGTTATCCTACTCATATGTGTCGATTAATTTAATGAACATATTGCTTAACTTTTGTACATTTCATGTGCATATTACAATGTAAACAAGTTTCACTTATTATTTATTGAGATACGAATGGGACGTGACTGCTTGTATTCGTGTTTACAAATAGAACGATACAATGGTCGTTTTCTTCTCAATAAAGGAACTTATGTCGTTCCGTTGAATTCTCCAATATTTTGATTTATTTTCAAGACAAAGACATCAAGCATTGGACCATCTAACGTAAAGAAAATGAAAATATTATTCACATGATAAAGAACGATTGAAATGACATAGATCATGTGATATCAAGTTGGTGAACGCATAAGTTATTCTACTGGTTAATTAAAATATAAATAATAAGCATATCTCTTGGCTTTTGTAAATATCATGCTCATCTTACAACCTAAATGAGTTCAACTTATTGAATCTTGGAGTCGTGAGCAGGACGTGGCCGTTTTATAATCGTGTTTACAAACAGAACGGCCCATGGGTCGTTTTCTTCTCAGTAATGGCACTTATGCCATTCTGTTGATTTCTTCTATATTTTGATTTATTTTTAACTCAAGACTTCAAGCATTCGAACCACTAACGTGCGTAAGATAGAAAGGTTAATCATGTAACAGAGAATGATTTAAATGATTGGATCATATGATATTGATTTGATAAAAATATAAGTTATTCTACTAGTTCATTATAATATAATTAATGATCATATTTCTCAACTTTACAAATATCATGTCCAACTTACAACTTAAATGAGTTTAACTTATTGGTTCTCTAAGCATGGATGGATCGTGGCTATGTATACTCATGTTTATAGACAGAACAACACAAGTGTTGTTTAACAGCTACTATGTCGTTCTGTTGATTTCTCAAATATTTTGTTACTTTTCCAAAACGCAACCTCAAATATTAAATCTTCTAACTTAAGATAGTTAGAAATGTTGATCATGAGATAAAGAACGATTGAATTGACATAGATTATACGACATTGAGTTGGTGAATTTACAAATTATTGTATTAATTCATTAAAAAATATAATCAATGAGCACATCTCTCAACTCTAGTAAACAGAATGTTCATATTGTAATTGAAGTGAGTTCAACTTATTAATTCTCGGGAGGCATGGATGGGTCGTGGCTAATATACTCGTGTTTATAGACAGAACGACACAAGTGTCGTTTAATAGCTCTTGTGTCGTTCTGTTGATTTCTCAAATATTTTGCTTCTTTTTCAACACAACGATCTCAAACATGGATTCCCTAACTTAAGAAAGTTAGAAAGGTTGATCATATGACAAAGAACAGTTGAATTAATATAGATTATACAACATTGAGTTGATGAAATCGCTAGTCATTATATTTTTTCGTTAGAAAAAATAATCAATGAGCACATCTCTCAACTTTTGTAAACAAAATATTAATACTGCAATCTAAATGAGTTCAACTTATTGATTTTCGGGCATGGATGGGTCGTGGTTACGTATACTCGTGTTTATAGGCAGAACGACACAAGTGTCGTTGAACAGCTCTTGTGTCGTTTTGTTGATTTTTCAAATATTTTCCTTCTTTTCCCAATGCAGCGACCTCAAAAATGGATCCTCTAACTTAAGAAAGTTAAAAAGGTTGATCACATAACAAAGAACGGTCGAATTGACATAGATTATACAACATTGAGTTGGTGAAATCGCTAGTCATTGTATTAATTCATTAGAAAATATAATCAATGAGCACATATCTCTACTTTTGTAAACGAAATGTTCATACTACAATTAAAATGAGTTCAACTTATTGATTCTTGGGGTATGGATGGGTCGTGGCTACGTATAATCGTGTTTATAGACAGAGCGACACAAATGTCGTTTAATAACTCTTGTGTCGTTCTGTTAATTTTTCAAATATTTTGCTTTTTTTTTTCAACGTAGCGACCTCAAACATGGATCCCCTAACTCAAAAAAGTTAAAAAGGTTGATCACGTGACAAAGAACGGTTGAGTTGACATAGATTATATGACATTGAGTTGGTGAAATCACAAGTCATTGTATTGATTCAGTAGAAAATATAATCAATGAGTACATCTCTCAACTGTTGCAAACGGAATGTTCATATTGCAATTGAAATGAGTTCAACTTATTGATTCTCGGGGTATGGATGGATCATGGCTATGTATAATCGTGTTTATAGACAGAACTTCTAATATTTTGCTTCGTTTTCAACACAGTGACCTCAAATATGGATCTCCTAACTTAAAAAAATTAGAAATGTTGATCACGTAACAAAGAACAGTCGAATTGACATAGATTATACAACATTGAGTTGGTGAAATCGCTAATCATTGTATTGATTCATTAGAAAATATAATTGATGAGCACATCTCTCAACTTTTGTAAACAAAATGTTAATATTGCAATCGAAATGAGTTCAACCTATTGATTCTGGGGACATGGATGGGTCGTGACTATATATACTCATGTTTAAAGATAAAACGACACAAGTGTCATTTAACAACTCTTGTGTCGTTCTGTTAATTTCTCAAATATTTTGTTTCTTTTCCAATGCAGCGGCCTCAAACATGGATCCCCTAACTTAAAAAAGTTAGAAAGGTTGATCACATGACAAAGAACGGTCGAATTGACACGGGTTATACAATATTGAGTTGGTGAAATCACGTCATTATATTGATTCGTTAGAAAATATAATCAATGAGCACATCTCTCGACTTCTGTAAACAAAATGTTAATATTGCAATCAAAATGAGTTCAACTTATTGATTCTTGGGGCATGGATGGATCGTGGCTACGTATACTCGTGTTTAAAGATAGAACGACACAAGTGTCGTTTAACAGCTCGTGTGTCGTTCTATTAATTTCTCAAATATTTTGCTTCTTTTCCAACGCAGCGATCTCAAACATGGATCCCCTAACTTAAAAAAGTTAGAAAGGTTGATCAAGTGACAAAGAACGATCGAATTGATATAGATTATACAACATTGAGTTGGTGAAATCGCTAATCATTGTATTGATTCGTTGGAAAATATAATCAATGAGCACATCTCTCAACTTTTGTAAACAAAATGTTAATATTGCAATCAAAATGAGTTCAACTTATTGATTCTCGAGGCATGGATGAGTTGTGGCTAGTATACTCATGTTTATTGACAGAACGACACAAGTTATTGACCTAATGGTTGACTTCTTGTTTTGATTATTACAAATAAATTGCATTTGATTCTAACAAATTAAATTTAAATGATTGATAGTGATTATTGCAAATTTATGACACGAAAGATCGGGAATCATGCAACCTTGATGCAAAATGATATACACACAAGATTTACGAATAAGGAAATGGAAAACGAGCCTTCACGCACCAAACTGCATTGATGAAGAAATTGAAGACATTAGCTATAGGTGCATTTGTATACTCAAATGTAAATGTAAAACACTTTAATATTTCGCATCGATTATAGCTCAAACAATTTTTATGCACGGAAATTATCATGACAAACTTTACTTACATAAAAATCATTTTCAAAAGATAAGTAATTTGATTTTCATAATTAAACCTTTATGAAATTACTTATCTATATGAAGTATATAAGAAAACCGTTAAAATACCTTAAAAGAATTTTTTCACGAAAAAGGAAAATTTGATGAGAAAATATAAGGCACATCCGGACGTTCGGATGAGGTCTTCCGGACGTCTGGATGAGAGACGTCCAACGGTCACATTTTTTAACCGTTTGACAAACGGCTAGTTAATCGTCCGGATAACAAGCGAACGTCCGAATCACTTGTCCGGATCTCCTGATTGATGGCTATAAATACCTCTTTTTATACCTCTTTCATGGCAAGCTTTTTACAACTTTAAAGAGAGTTATTTATTAATCTTGTCTACCTTGTTTTTCAATCTTTAAGAGATCAAAATATTTATTTGTAGAAAAACTTTTTGAGTGGGTAACTTTTTGAAAAATCATATATCTCAATAAAAGTTTTTCACACAACACTTGAACGATATTCTTTGTGATTTAATGAAGTATTTGTGCCTAATTCTCTCTTAATATTTAGTTGTGTTCATACCATTTGTTAAAAGAGAAATCTTTCAATTGTAACTTTGATTTTCTTGTGGTCGAGTTGAGGTTCCGAAAAACTCAACGTGTAAAAAGATCGGTGTTCCTTAGTTACAAGTCACCGAAAGCATTGTAAGGGTTGGATTGCACAATAAGTCAATCAAAGATAGTGAAAAATGCATTGCTCGTGACGGAGAGCTTGGTAACGGGGGACGTAGATCGTGATTTGATCGAACCTCCTTATTACATCGTTTGCACTCCTCTTTCCCTTCCTCTTATTATTTTTTGTGTTGTGTTGTTTATTCATAGTTATTTGCTTAAATTTGTGTTTATTTTAGAAAAAGTTTCAAATAACCAATTCACCCCCCTCTTGGTTAGTTATTCTTAGGCTATCAATTGCTATCAGAGCTCGGTATTCTTTTTTTTATTCTACAATCTTGAGTTATGGCTAACCAAGTTTTTCAAAATAGTGAGGGGCACTCTACAAATCGGCCTCCTTTCTTTAATGGTACACATTATAACTATTGGAAGGCTTTCTCTTATCTTCATCATCGTATTCTTCTCTAGATTTGGGGAGAGTTAGGTCCGGTCTACTGTCTACTTTAATAGTTTTAGTAGGAGCATATAGACCATATTCTATGACTTCCCAAATGTTGTAATAAATAGATTGAACATAAATCATTAAATGTCAAGGCTAAAAATCTACTTTATTGTGCACTTGATAGAAATGAATTTAATCGAATTAGTACATGTGATTTGGCATATGATATTTGGCATGCTCTTGAAGTTACTCATGTTGGCACAAGTAAGGTTAAGAAAACAAAGATAAATATGCTAGTTAAAGAATTTGAAAATTTCTTTATGAAACAAAATGAGCCTATTGTTGACATGATTACTCGTTTTATCGATATTGTAAATGGTCTTAAAGGTTTTGATCGTAAATTTACTAACGGTAAACTTGTAAGTAAAATGCTTAGGTCCTTATCAGAGGAATGGAGTTCACTGAGAATGTTGATTGAGAATACTAAGGATGTAAATACATATCCTTTGAAGAAGCTCTACGACACATTAATGACCTATGAGCTAAACAATGTCGAGGTTAAAGGAAAAACGAGAAAAAGCAAGGAGGAATCTAAGGAACCTCCTAAAAGACAAATTGTGTTAAAATTGGCAATTGAAGAAGGAACATCAAATGAAAATATGAGCGATGAAAAACTTGATGATTTGGTTCTTCTTGTCAAAAAATGGAGGGGTTTTATAATTAATCGAAGATTCCAAAAGAAAGAAGAAAAAGTGGAAAATAGGAACAAAAAGATTGTTTGCTATGATTGTGACAAGCAGGGTCACAAGAGAACCAAGTGTCCAAACAAAAAGAAAAATTTCAGAAAAATGCACTCCAAGCCACATGTGATGATAGTGACGACGAAATACAAAATGGGAATGATAATCAAGATGAAGCGGCAAATATGTGCTTTATGGCAATCGAAGACGAGGTATATTTTTATGATGAGCTTTCAATTTCTTATGATGAAATGCTTGAAAATTTTGAAAATTTTGCTTTAAATCACGCTATTCTTAAAAAGAAAAACTTTATTTTGAATGAAGAAATTAAGAAAATCTCCAAAAAGCAAAAAGTGAGTTTTGATTATGATCTTTTGATAAAAGAAAACATCTCTTTAAAAGAAAAGGTTAATGATTTAACACAAATCATCCATAAATTTACCGAAGATAAGAAAAATTTTGATTTAATGCTCGGTAGTCAAAAGTGTGTTTTTGATAAAGGAGAAATTGGATATAAACCCTCTTTAAAACAAAAATCACTCAAAAATATGTTTATTAAGGCTTCAAATATTTCATGTAGCTTTTGTAATAAAAATGGACATATTGCTTTTAATTGTGTAACTAAAAAGAAATTATTCTTTGAAAACAAATACAAGTGGATACAAGAATCCACAAAAACTAACTATCAAGGACCCAAATTTGTGTGGGTACCGAAAGTCAAAACTTAATTTGTCTTTATCCAAAGAAAACAAAAAGTAAATGGTTCTTGGATAGTGGATGCTCGAAGCATATGACTGGTGAACAATCATTATTATCAAATTTTCAAGAGAAGGATGGAGGTCATATGACCTTTGGAGATAATGCCAAAGGTAAAATAATCGGCATTGGAAGCATTGATAACCACTCATCATCCTCTATCGAAAATGTTTTACTCATTGATAATCTTAAACATAATTTACTAAGCATTAGTAAATTATGTGACAAAGGTTATAACATAAAATTCGATTCTTCCAAATGCCTTATTAAGGATGCTACATCAAAAGAGGTAATTTTTATAGGAAGTCGAAGTAAAGATGTTTATATTATAAACATTGAATTGGAAAATAACGAAAAATGTTTACTTAGCTTGAAAGAAGAATCATGGTTATGGCATAGAAGACTTGGACATGTAAACATAGATCTTTTTTCAAAAATTTCTAAAAATTGTTTTGTAAAAGGTTTATCGAATTTGAAATTTGAAAAAGATAAAATTTGTGATGCTTGTCAATTTGGAAAACAAGAAAAAAGCTCTTTCAAACCAAAACTTTATACTTCAACCACAAAACCATTACAACTTCTCCATATGGATCTTTTTTGCCCCTCTAGAATGGCTAGTTTAGGAGGTAAACATTATGCTTTTGTTATTGAGGACGATTTCTCAAGATTTACTTGGGTTATATTTTTAAACTTAAAAGAAGAAGTCTTGAACACTTTTAAACATTTTTGTAAGAAAGTTGAAAATGAAAAAGGCTATTCTATTACAACTATTAGAAGTGACCATGGTGGAGAATTTGATAATGTTGAGTTTGATGATTTTTGTAAAGAACATGGATATGAACATAATTTTTCGGCTTCTAGAACACCTCAACAAAATGGTGTAGTAGAAAGGAAGAATCGTACATTACAAGAAATGACTCGAACTATGTTAAATGAAAATAACTTGCCTAAATATTTTTGGACCGAAGCCGTTAATACCGCTTGCTACATTATCAATAGAGTATTAATAAGGAAAAGGAAAACTAAAACTCCTTACGAACTTTGGAAAAATAGAATTCCAAATATTAGTTATTTCAAAATTTTTGGATGTAAATGTTTTATTTTAAATACAAAAGACAATTTGAGGAAATTCGACTCCAAATCCAATATTGAAATTTTCTTAGGATATTCATCGACTAGCAAAGCATATAGAGTTTTTAACAAACGAACTCTAGTTGTTGAAGAATCCATGCATGTTACCTTTGATGAAACTAACTCATTTGATCGGGAGAAAGGTAGTGATGACGATGTAGGTTTAGAGCTCCCTTCGAATAAATGAACATTAAAGACCAAAATAAGGACACTCCAAATGAAGACATAGAAAAGTCCAATGCTCAAGAAAATAAAGCAAGACAAATCGGAGAACAAAGTGATCCCTCATTACCAAAAGAATGGAGGTTTATTCCAGCTCATCCCAAAGAGCTAATAATTGGCGATCCATCAAAAGGTATCACTACTGGAACCTCTTACAAAAATCATCTTGGTAGTTGTGTATTTATTTCTTAAATCGAACCTAAGAATTTCAAAGAAGCTGAGTTTGATGAATTTTGGATTCTAGCAATGCAAGAAGAATTAAATCTGCCCCTGTTTGATGCCCATTACCTGAAAATGAAAATGGGGGGAATAGTATTTTTTAGAAAAATGAGTGGTTGAAAAAAAAAAAGGAAAAGTTTTCAATTTACGTGTAATATTTATTTTATGGAAGATTGTGTGGTTGAAAATAGAAAAGAGAAAAATGGAATGTAATGTAATTTAATATAATGGGGATCAAACAAGGGCTCAATTTGAAAGAAACCTTGTTTGGGACTTAGTCACTAGACCAAACAATCAAACCGTTATTGGAACAAAATGGATTTTTAGAAATAAAAGAGATGAAAATGGAATAATTGTGCGTAACAAGGCTAGATTAGTGGCCCAAGGTTATCGATTTTGAAGAAACATTTGCACCAATAGCTAGATTATGATCCATCCGTATGCTTCTTGCATTTGCATGTTACAAAGATTTTACCCTGTGTCAAATGGATGTTAAAAGTGTTTTTTTAAATGGCTTCATTCAAGAAGAAGTTTTTGTTGAGCAACCTCTCGGTTTTAAAGATCACAAGTATCCAGATCATGTATTTAAACTTCAAAAAGCTCATTACGGGTTGAAACAAGCTCCTAGAGCTTGGTACGAACAGTTAAGCAAATTTTTTCTATCAAATGGTTTTTCGATTGGAAAAGCCGATATTACACTTTTTATAAAAACTCATAAAGATGATATGCTAATTGTTCAAATTTATGTTGACGATATTATTTTTGGTGCTACAAATATACATCTGTGTGAGGAATTTTCAAAATGTATGAGTAATGAATTTGAAATGAAGTTTTTTTTCTTGGCCTTCAAATTAAACAATTGTAAGAAGGAATTTTCATAAATCAAAATAAATACATATTAGACATGTTTAAGAAATTTGACATGAATGACATCAAGCCTATGAACACACCAATGAGCATATCTCTAAAACTTGATAAGGATGAGCAAGGTAATTATGTGGACGTCACAAAATATCGAGCTATGATCGGATCCCTTCTTTATTTAACTGCTAGTAGACCCAATATTATGTTTAGTGTTTGCCTATACTCACTTTCAATCTAATCTTAAAGAATCACACTTAAAGGCTGTAAAAAGAATTTTTCGTTATCTGAGCGGTACGAGTACTTTAGGACTTTGGTATCCAAAAGGCACTCATATTGACTTAATTAATTATTCGGATGCCGATTGGGCCGGATGTAATGTTGATCGTAAAAGCACAAGTGGGAATTGTCACTTTCTAGGCTTTGCACTTGTATCTTGCTCTAGTAAGAAACAAAATTCCGTTACACTATACACCGCCGAGGCGGAATATATCTTAGCCGATAGTTGTTGTGCACAAACACTATGAATGAAACAAACTTTATGTGATTATCATTTGACTTTCGATCATATTCCTATCTTGTGTGATAATAATAGTGCCATAAATTTGTCCAAAAATCCCGCTTTACATTCACGAACTAAGCATATTGAGATTCGGCATCATTTTCTTCGTGATCTTACCCAAAAAGGAGATATTGTATTAGAATTTATAAAGACCGACGACCAATTGGCTGATATCTTTACAAAACCTCTAGCGAATGACCGATTCTGTTGTATTCGAAGAGGCTTAGGTATTCTTGACGAAAATGAAGTGAACTAAGCTTTAAATCACTTCATGTCTTTTTATTTTTTTTTCTCAAATTCTATAAAAAAAAAAAAAAATTATCCAGACGCACTTAGAGTGTCTGGACCAGATCGTCTGGATTGGCAGAACGCTTTAAGAAATTTGAATTTAATGTCATCCGGACGTTCGGATTATTAAACGGACATCCGGATCATGACGGTCCAGTTTTTAAATCGCGAAGACCGTCTTCTTCATCTGCCATTTTCTCTTCTTCTTTGATTTCTTCTCTTTGCAAATCCACATACAAGCATTTCTTTTGGTTGAATCTTATTCGTTTCACCTATTAATCGAAAAACCCATTTGATTTACACCATTTTTCACCCCAAAAAAATCGAAAATATCTCTTCCAAAATCGGGTTTCAATTCCCACTCGATTTCTTCTTCAATCCTTGAAATTTTCGTGCAAATCCCACATAATAACTCAAGCATTTCATACACCATTACTCTACTTCTCTAATAGCCTGATTTTTCATAGCAAAATCATCACTTTTGAGCTTGCCCTGGAAATCACCAGATTGGGATTTTGTGATTTTTTTTTTTGAAATAGTGGAAATCTCACCCATTTTTCTACTATGTCGGGTTCTGGTCATGGAAAATGGGGAAGAAAAATTGTGCAACGTCCTCCTTCAAAATCGGATGAGGAGATGGATTTGGAGCCGGAGGAGCCATCCAACCCTTTTGCAAAATCGCCCATTTTAATCGGTAAGAATGTTGATTTTGTGAATTTTACAATAGAAGCTCCCGCTTTTCATATTGAAGAATGTTTTGAATGCATGGGATGGATAACCGTGACCACGATGGAAGGACGCGCTTATCCACTCCTTATGAAGGAATTTTATCAAAACATAAATTTCACGACACATTCAAACGAAATCCCTTGCTTTGTTAAAAACGTTCGGTTTACAATTTCAAAAGCGTTGATTCGTCGACTACTCAATCTCGAGCCTTGTAACTTAGAAGTGTTTTTACATAAGTCTCCACCAACCATAGAAGGCTACGAACCTTCTGAGGCATGTCGTCGTGTTACGGGGAAAAACTTAGAAAACATCACAAAAATTAGTGCACATCAATTAACACTTCCATGCAAGGTTTTGCAAAATATAATTGCTCACATTATTTTTCCCCGCAAAGGTCATCGAGATGAAGTCAATCACTTCGATCTCTTTATTTTGGATTCTCTACTAGTCGGGCGTAAAATTGATTTTCCTACTATTGCACTTGGCCTTATAAAGCTTGTGCATGCATCACGACACACCAAAGCTTTACCTTACGGGATGCTTCTCACAAAAATTTTTAAGCATTTTAATATTTCATTGGACGGTGAAGATTTTATAAAATTATGCCCTACCGATACTATTAACATTCAGACCTTAAAACGGATGAAAATAGTAAAGGAACATGGGCAATGGGTGGCTCATACGAAAGGGTTCGATCCTACCTCCGGTCCATCCACTCTCCCATTTGAAGATGAAGCTGAATCAGACGAAGAAGTACCCGAAGTTCCTGCTCCCGCATCTGACATTCCAGGCTCGAGTGTGCCTCCTCCTTCCCGAGAGCGCTCCACATTTACCAAGGAGCAATATAATCTCCTCCATGGGCGGATTGATTCTCTTACTTCTTCGGTTGACGACATGGGTAGCCTACTTCTCTAGATGCAGACTCAGCAGATATCTATCCAGGATCGACAGCTCGAGATGCAGCAGCAGCTTGAGATGCAGCAGTGACAGGCTGAGATGCAGGCTCAGCAGACTGCCTTTTTCACCGAGTTTTATGCTAGATTTCCTTCTCTGACCCCTTAGTTTATTTTCAAGCCTACTATTATTCTCATGTTAGTTGTTATATATTACTCTTTTGGATGGTTGACTTCTTAAATGATATTGTTATGACTATTTGACATATTATATCTTTTTGCTTATGCCAAAAGGGGAAAGATGAGCAGATGATCATGCTACATAGGAACAACATAGTAAGGGGGAATGTTATTAAATGTTATATGCAAGTTGATAGGGGGAATATTATTTGCAATATACAAAATTATGCTCTTGATTATTTGATGCCAATTCTATTTGTTCAATATTTATTTTACAAAAATCATCTCGTTCGTCATAATCAAAAAGGGGGAAATTGTTGACCTAATGGTTGACTTCTTGTTTTGATTATTACAAACAAATTGCATTTGATTCTAACAAATTGAATTTAAGTGATTGATAGTGATTATTGCAAATTTATGACACGAAAGATTGGGAATCATGCAACCTTGGCCCAAAACGATATACACACAAGATTTACGAATAAGGAAATGGAAAACTGGGAATCATGCAACCTTGGCCCAAAACGATATACACACAAGATTTACGAATAAGGAAATGGAAAACGAACCTTCACGCACCAAACTGCATTGATGAAGAAATTGAAGATATTAGCTATAGATGCATTTGTATACTCAAATGTAAAGGTAAAACACTTTAATATTTCGCATCGATTATAGCTCAAACAATTTTAATGCACGGGAATTATCATGACAAACTTTACTTGCATAAAAATCATTTTCAAAAGATAAGTAATTTGATTTTCACAATTAAACCTTTATGAAATTACTTATCTATATGAAGTATATAAGAAAAACGTTCAAATATCTTAAAGGAATTTTTTCACGAAAAAGGAAAATTTGATGGGAAAATATAAGACACATCTGGACGTCCGGATGGAGTCTTCTGGACGTCCGGATGAGATGTCCAACGGTCACATTTTTTAACCGTTTGGCAAACGGCTAGTTAATCGTCCGAATAACAAGCGAACTTCCGAATCACGTGTTCGGATCTACTGATTGATGGCTATAAATACCTCTTTTTATACCTCTTTCATGGCAAGCTTTTTACAACATTAAAGAGAGTTATTTATTGATCATGTCTACCTTGTTTTTCAATCTTTAAGAGATCAAAATATTTATTTGTTGAAAAACTTTTTGAGTGGGTAACTTTGAAAAATCATATATCTCAATAAAAGTTTTTCACACAACACTTGAGCTATTTTCTTTGTGATTTATTGAAGTGTTTGTGCCTAATTCTCTCCTAATATTTAGTTGTGTTCATACCATTTGTTAAGAGAGAAATCTTTCAATTGTAACTTTGATTTTCTTGGGGGTCGAGTTGAGGTCCCGAAAAACTCAACGTGTAAAAGGATTGGTGCTCCTTAGTTACAAGTCACTGAAAGCATTGTAAGAGTTGGATTGCACCATAACTCAATCAAAGATAGTGAAAAAGGCTTTGCTTGTGATGGAAAGCTTGGTAACGGGGGATTTAGATCGTGATTGGATCGAACCTCCTTATTACATCGTTTGCACTCCTCTTTCCCTTTCTCTTATTATTTCTGTGTTGTCTTGTTTATTCATAGTTATTTGCTTAAATTTGCGTTTATTTTAGAAAAAGTTTCAAATAACCAATTCACCCCCTCTTAGTTAGTCATTCTTGGGCTATCACAAGTGTCGTTTAACAGCTCTTATGTCGTTCTGTTAATTTCTCAAATATTTTGCTTCTTTTTCAACGCAGCAACCTCAAATAATGGTAGAATTGACATATATTGTAGATGTCGTGTTGGTGAAATCACAAGTTATCATTCACATTCGTTGCAAAATAAAAGTAATGAGAGTATCTCCCAAATTAAGTGAACGGCATGTCCATCTCGCGACTTAAATGAGTTCAAATTATGAAATATCAAAGCCCGGAAGGCTCGTGGCTGTTCATACTCGTGTTTATCGACAGAACGACACTAGTGACGTTTAACGGCATCTGTGTCGTTCTTTTGATTTTTCCTATATTTCGCTCCATTTCCATCGCGTGGACCTCAAAGATCGGACCTTCTAACTTAAGAAAGTTAGAATTGTTAATTACGTGACGAATAAGGGTAGAATTGATATAGATTGTAGATGTCGCGTTAGTGAAATCACAAGTCACCATCCACATTCGTTGGAAAACAAAAGTAATGAGAATATCTCCCAAATTATGTGAGCAGCATGTCCATCTCATGACTTAAATGAGTTCAAATTATCAAATATCGAGGTCCGAAAGGCTCGTGGCTGCTCATACTTGTGTTTATCGACAGAACGACACAGGTGACGTTTAACGACGCCTGTGTCGTTTTGTTGATTTCTCCTATATTTCTCTTTATTTCCACTACCCTGACCTGAAGGATCAGACCTCCTAATATAAGAAAATCAGAATTATTAATTACGTGATGAATAACGGCAGATTTGACATAGATTGTAGATGTCACGTTGGTGAAATCACAAGTCACCATCTACGTTCGTTGGAAAACAAAAGTAATGAGAGTATCTCCCGAATTATGTGAGCGGTATATCCATCTCGTGACTTAAATGAGTTCAAATTATGGAATATCAAGGCCTAGAAGGCTCGTGGCTGCTCATACTCGTGTTTGTCAACAGAACGACACATATGACGTTTAACAACACTTGTGTCGTTCTATTGGTTTCTCCTATATTTCGCTTCATTTCCACCGCATCGACCTGAAGGATCGGACTTCCTAACCTAAGAAAGTCAGAATTATTAATTACGTGACGAATAACGGTAGAATTGGCATAGATTGTAGATGTCGCATTGGTGAAATCACAAGTTACCATCCACGTTCGTTGGAAAACAAAAGTAATGAGAGTATCTCCCAAATTATGTAAGCGGCATGTCCATCTCGCGACTTAAATGAGTTCAAATTGTGGAATATCAAGGCCCGAAAGGCTCGTGGCTGCTCATACGCATGTTTATCGACAGAACTGCACATGTGACGTTTAACGGCACCTGTGTGGTTCTGTTGGTTTCTCCTATATTTTGCTTTATTTCCACCTCGTCGACCTGAAGGATCGGACTTCCTAACTTAAGAAAGTCAGAATTATTAATTATGTGACGAATAACGATAGAATTGACATAGATTGTAGATGTCGCATTGGTGAAATCACAAGTCGCGTTGGTGAAATCACAAGTCACCATCCACGTTCATTGGAAAACAAAAGTAATGAGAGTATCTCCCAAATTATGTGAGCGGCATGTCCATCTCGTGACTTAAATAAATTCAAATTATTGAATATCGAGGCCCGGATACAGTATTTCAAATTATCTGAAGAAAATTAATTAATTTGATAACATTCGGGTTGGTAGTTGTCCAACCAATATTTATTTAGATAATATATGCAAATACAGTATTTCTACATTTTGGTGTATGTAAGTGCATATCCGGTATGTTAGTTGTGTATACGGTATCTAGCAAATATGTGTAAATCACTCACTGTATATGAAATGGAATAAAAACAGTTTGTGAAAATTTTGTGCAAATACGATGAGCTTTCTGCAAATACGGTAGGCAACATATATTGTAAGGCGCAAATACGGTAAGTTGTCTGCAAATACGGTAGGCTGCAAATACGGTAACCTAGATATACGATAAGATACTTACAAATACGGTAAGCGGCATATACGGTATGCTTAAAATTGGTATCTAAACTACACATGATGAAAATTTTGGAACGACACAAGTGTCGTTACTGTATATGAAAACGACACTTGTGCTGTTATATGTATAAATATGAGTATAAGTAGTTACTGTCCATTCTTTCCCTAAAAGATAATAAGTGAAATTTATTTATATTGTAATATGTACATGATACGTACAAAAATTAATAGATATGTTTATTAACTTAATCGACACATATAAGTGTGATAACTTGTAATTTCACCATCTCAATAATATAAAAATTATGTCATTTCAATCGTTCTTTTTGACTAGTCAATTTTTTTGTGTTATATGCGTTAGTGAGTCCATTATTAGAATCATTTCGTTGAAAAAATTAAATTATAACAGATAACGACTATAGTGTGGTTTTACTTTACAAACAACGGCTGGAATGGTGTTCTATATTTCAAATAGCAATTGGAGTGTTATTACATCCAATAGTTGCAAATAATACAAAAAGCACACTAAACACGCAAACAATACCAACTAAATATTATTTAATACTATTTTTAATAATAAAAATACAACATAGATGGGATTTCTAAGAGTATATTCCTCTTTCTTTCAATGTAAATGTATGCTAACCAAATTCTTGTTCAAATGTGATTGAAGAGAAGAAAATATGTGAATATAATTTTGAGAATTTAAAATTGAAGAAGATAAACGGGGAAAGATATTATTTTCAAGAAAAAAATAGGGTTTTAAGATGAATTTGAAGGAAAAATAACGGGTTGAAATGAGTAAAATTGGAAGGCATTAAATTAATAACTGAAGGAGAATTTTGTCATTTTGCCAATTAAAATATTTTTACATTTCTTATTTGTTTTTATTATTGGTCAAAGGCCATTTCATCAAATACATTGTTTAGTTAGGCCAAATGGCCAAATTTCCCTTAATTTTATTTTACCTGTCCTCTCTTCAAAACTTACAAATCGATCCTTCAGCTTTTTTGCTCTCCTCTCTCTGTTATTCTCTTTCTATTAGCCTCCACAGCTCTTTCAACTCTTTTTGTAATTGCAGATTCACTCCTGCTGTCTCCTACATCTCCTAGTAGCAATCAAGATCTAGACCTCGTCCTTCATAAGTTTCTGGGTAACCTATGCAGTGGACTCGTTGCACAACTCACCTCCACCACTTTCCAAGTCGTCCTCAAACCCCCATTCCACCACTCCGAAACCCTCCGCTCAACCTTCGATCATTTCCTCTTCAAAACAGCTCTCGCACCTGAACTCACTTTTGAGTTGACTCCTTCCAAGTTCATTAGCTCGTGGTTCAACTCAGCCTCCCTTCACCAACCACGACATCAGACACAAATTTTACTTCCTAGGTCCTCTTCTTTTAGGGAAAGGGCCCCTGTACACGGGGGGCCGGAGGTATACAGTGGGCAGGCCTTGTACATTTAGCAGGGCCCCTTCTTCTGAGATCGGTACTTGTGATTAGTGATTAGGAAAACACCTCAAATTAAAATTATGGTTCGAGGACGAACAAAACAAAACAAAACTCAGGCATATATCATATTACTTGCTAAAAATAAATCACAAATACTAGACTCAACATTGAATAGCTCATCGTATGCCTCAGGTTCGAATTTAAGTAACACTTTAAAAATATCTAAACAACATTAAAAATAATTTTTGTACTTATCTGATGCTCGACTTAGTGTGCGTGATTAGCCAACATTGAACTCTCACTCATACTAGAACACAGCTAATCAAGTATTGTTGATTTATTCATAATCTCAATCCTCTTGTAATCATTTTTCCTCACACCTCTCGTGCAAAATTACTTCAGATATGTTTGATTGTCAATATTTTCTATGGAAAAATATGTTTTTTCCACCCAAATTTCTATTTTTGTACTGTTTGATTGCCATTTTTTCATGAAAAATATATTCATAATTTTTGGTCACGGGACCATATTTTTCTCGAAATTAAGAAAAATATTTTCTTTAGGAAAAGTATGATTTTATTTTCGAGAATTCACGCATACACACTCTCTCTCTCTCTCTCTCATCTACCTACCAATAAAAAATGATATGTATAATATTTTTTGGATTGGAAATTAAATCAATCAAACATATTTATGGAAAGTTTCCATACAAATAAATTTTAGGCAATTGAATTATCTAAAACTTATTTTCTTTCGATGCAAATTTCATGCTTGCAATTAAAACTCACCCTTCTTATTCTTTTCTCTCTAATCCCAAGGTACTTCCAACATATGGGGGTTTCTAAGATTATTATCCTGCATTTTCCACACAAAAGTGCAAGACTTCTTTCCATTATTATATTGCACTTTTCCACACAAAGTGCGTTTTATTATTTAGATCCTTTTTTTTTTTTTTTGACATTTCCTATGCAAGACTTCTTTCCATTAAACTTTTTAAATAACACATGTAGTGAGTTTTATGTCAATGACTCCCAAATCAGACGGACTATAGGGCACCAGATTTTTAAATACCCTTACAAACTTAATAACTCGAGTAAAAAATGTTACAGTTAGAAGATATATCTTTTTTATGAGAATCTAATATTTTCACCTTTTGATATTTTATGTGCAAAACTTCTTTCCATTAAACTTTCTAAATGACTCTAGTACTGAGCTTTTGATCGATAACTCTCAAGTCAAATGATTAAGGGTACTAGGTTTTTAGATACCCTAACAGGCTTAATCAATTGTAAAGGCTACGAAAAAAGTAAAAGATGTATGACATTTGAATTTTTTTTCATTTAAATGATCAGTGACCATTTTAGACTCCTCTAAAACTCCTTCAACTAACACTGGGATCCGAAAACTCCAAACCATCAGACTTCTATGAAAACAAGCACTAACCTTCTCACCCCAAATTGATTTAAGCAGTTTTGGCTTCTATATGAATTAATTGGAAAATTTTATTGAAACCTAAGTCTACAATCAACTCCACTTAATTAAGTCATGTCCCAACATGAGTAATAAATCAATATACCTATGTGCTAAAATAATCAAATCTAACATGGATAAGTTTTCAACTAAAAGCATAAGTTATGGTGTTGTC
>NW_019263695.1:3042-7152 GCF_002742605.1 Olea europaea var. sylvestris | reverse complement strand
GGATGACACAGAATAGAAGGATTTTTTAGAATCTAAGACCACAAGTTGATTGCATTATAAGACGGATTAAAATATACATATACAAAGTTACGTATCCGTGTATCCCCATATTTAAATTCATTTTGAGTCCTTGACATTGGGTTCTTGGCTATTATCGTTTGTACATCTTTATTTTGTTTGCCTAAGTATGTCAAGAGTATTTGTAATCGTCACTTCAACTTTGTTTGCCTAGATATGCTCAATGTATATGTATATGAGTTTTGATCAATAGAATTTTACATTTACAAATAAAAAAATATATCACTTTTTGCTGCTATAGAATAGCATGATCAAGACTCGCGAAAATTGGAGAACAAAATGTCCTGTAATTGGGAATACCGTTGTGACCTCCATGTTTTGTTGTTTATGGTAAAAATCTTGTGACTTGTTTGGGGGAGGGCTCTATCATTATGTGGTGATTGTTGAAAAAATTGTGACTTTCAAAAGTGATCACAACCTTCGTAATCATTTATGTCACTGTAATATAAGAGTCATGTTTGGTGTACAGCACTTTGTGCATAAAGCATGACGATCCCCTCACATAAGGGAGTCCCACGATCAACATGGAATATGGAGCCCCTCACAAGTGTATAATGTTACGTGGACTGTACACTTAAAAAAAACCTGTAATATAAATGTGACTTTGGAAGAAACAGTGGTGACATCTGATCACAAATTTCTTTAGAAGTCATAGCAGGTCAACAACTTTAAATCCAAATGATTGAATATTGTGAATTTTGATTTCTTTGAACCTTTGGTACTGTTCACTATAAAAAAATCGTGAAATATAGTCTGTAAAGATATTGTGGGGATTTGAATTTGAGGAAAAAAAAAGTATAATTACATCTACAATCCGTTAAATTAGCTAACTAATTGTGATTAACTATTCTAATTTATTTTTCATTAAATTATTTCAAAGTTAATAGCACGAATCATAATTTTCATGTTTCGCAAAGACGAAGATAGTTCTTGACTTTCAAAAGGAAAAATAAAAGGTCCGAACAATGAAATAAAAATAAATTTGTTGTTATTAACTTATTATTATTTGCAAGTGGCATTTATATATATAAACGCATAATCATAAAGGTCAATTTCCATGATTTTAGGCTAGAGATCTTAGTTTAAAATTTAATTGTTGTAAATTCAATCTTGTGCCATCAACTTGGATGAACCTTTGGCATGATAAGCCATTAGCCATTATAAATTTATAATATGAAAATAAAATAAGAATTAATTTATTTTTATACTTTTATGTAAAGTCAAAAAATTATAATATACATCAAATTTCAAAGTTCGCAATTTGAACCTACTTATCAACGGCTGTATAGCCTACCAAAGTTGTCATAGCTTACGCAACATGATAAGAAGAACATGGCTACACATTATGTCCCTTTGATTTTATTCATATTTTTTTATTATTTTTTAATAAATCTTAATAAAATATATAGTTAAAATGAGTTTGAGAAAAATTAATTTATGAAATAAGGGCCTAGCAATGACTATCCCTTCTTGGTTGAAATAAAAATGATCAATATTACTTATTAATTTGCTTATTTAACATTAATTAGTTGAATTTATAGCAAAACTAGAAATTGTATAGAACATACTGTTGTAATAAGTGTCTGTTTGTCTCTCTTTAAAATTTTAAATTGTTTGCTATAATATCATTCTCAACAATACATTCACAAAATGAAATCTTTTACACACAAATCAATTTTCATTATTTTTTAACCACACATTATCTAAAAAATATTTTTAAAAATATTTTAATTTTTCAAATAATGAGTGACAAACAGAGGCTAAATCTAACCGATAAAACGACACCAACATATACAATGGATGCTTATGATACCATTTATAAAATTTAGTAGACTGTCAATTTTAGTTGGTGACAAATTATATCATAGAGAATCGATGGCACCGGTCATTATCATGCAACTTGTAAAATTTAACTCTTATTTGATCAGGATTAAAATCAGATTTTTAGTATATTATAATAGAAGTTGTTGAAATGTTTGATTAAAATTGATTTAGGGGGCGTTTTTTCCCATTTTTGTAAGAATAGGATTTTCACATTCTTTCCCCAATAAAATGAAAAATATGGCCGTTATCCATTCCATCAAACCATCAAATTTGAATTTCTGTCTCTTGTGTGGATTCTATAATAGCTATATTTTTCATTCTCATCCTTACAAAAATGAAAAACAATCGCTCCCTAAAATTCGAATTTTAATTTATACAAAACAGGAGCTTAATAGCAACTTCAAAATAGTGAGATTAAATATATTACAATTTTTTTAATGTTAGTTAGCTCCCGTTTGGTCTTCATTATATTAAATTTCATTTTTTTTCTTTTTATTTTCAATCACACAATCTTCTATAAAATAATATTATACTTAAATCGAAAAAAAATTCTTCTTTTTTAACCACTCATTCTCTAAAAATAAAATAAAAAATACTATTCTATCTATTATAATTTGAAAAAATGGGGGTCAAACGAGAGCTTAATAGCGTATTAACAATTCAAATGTTATCATATATTACTTTGAAAGTCGTACAAAATGACCTAAACAAATTGAAAAGATTTCACAGTGTCATTTTCTTGCAATTAGTAAATCAACTTCCGTATGCGTACGGCTTTGAGGAATATCTAACCTAAATTCACGTGCAATATTCATTGAATATCCACTTAATTTGGGACTTTTTCTTTTTCACGTGAAAGTTTCTTCTACGCGTGGCCACATAAATTATCACAAAATGAATTTCTCTACTCCCATTTAAATCCCAAAATATACCTCAAATCGTTCGACATATTATGGACCGTTTGTTAGAATTTCTATTTTTACTTTTACTTTTACTTTTTATAAAGGCTTTTAATCAATTTTCTCTAAATGTTCTTTTAGTAGGAGGATATAACGCATTCTCAAAATTATCTAAACGTGTGAAAGTAGTTTCTTTATTTCAAATACAGCTTTGGCTTTCCAAAAATCCTACCAAATAAACCCTATATGTGCATGTATTGAACTAATGAGTGAGATAATAATCCTTAAATAAGCAACTCTCAACGAACCCAAAAAGTTCTTCTTTCCCTTTTAGTTGGATATATATAAGCTTCTTAATAAATTGTTCGAGTGAAAACATCACGTCTATTAGAAAGCATTTATCTCAATTATTTGGATTCTGCCTGTAAATTAAAGAGCATAAGTAAAAATATTTTTTGTTAATGTTTTTTATTTCATAATTCAGAAGCAGCTATAAGGAAAGCTAGTTGTGAAAACAGTATATATTTCAGAAATTTGGAATTATTTATTATTTATTTTTATTTTTAATGTGAACACTGAATATGGTTAACTATACAGACGTGCATGACCAAAATTGGCAATCGCTTAATTTTCTTTTCTCAGAAGTATAATTCGGTAGAAAATTTATCCACGTTTTCGCACAACTCGTGCAATCAAATGTTGAAATTTGTTCTGTTTGGGGTGTGCTCCGGTGACGATTCGTGCATCTGTAATGGTCGGAAAAAAATTGTTAAAGAACAGATAATTTAACTTTGCCAGATAATCATAAAAGAAACTAAATTCATTAGCATATAACTTGTGATATAAGATAAAAGATTTCACCTCAAATAGATAAAACAAAATAAAGCAAGTTTTTATCTTTTAATTATAGCCAACGTGTTTTACGTTTTCTTGTATTAGCTGGTCAATAGATATGGCCCTTCTTTGGTAGGATTAAAATTAAATTTTTAATAAATTATGATAAAAATTGATGAAATGTGTGATTGAAAAATTATTAATTCTTTAAAATATGTGATTATTTATTGTTAATTTTAACTTAAATTAAAATCCAAATTTTAATTTCCGTCAAGGGACCGGAACTACTATTTTCTCAATTCGAACTTCAAACAGGACAGTAATGAAGTCTTTAAATGACATTTTTTGGTTGACACATATTTTAGATATTGTTAGAAACGACATGGAAGAATCTTGCAAAAATTGTTTTTTAGTGAAACTAAAAATGATATATATACTCAATTTCTCCTCTCTCTCTCACTTTTTTTTTTTTTTT
>NW_019263695.1:0-2469 GCF_002742605.1 Olea europaea var. sylvestris | reverse complement strand
AGTTCAGATTACTAACTAAAGACAAGCTACAACACTTGAAAGTAGACAGGAATTCCATCTTTTGTGGAGAAACAGAAGAAATTGCACAACATTCATTTTTTTCTTGTCCTTTTAGTAACTCAGTTTAGGGGTAGATTTGCAGTCGACTGGTCATCACAGGTAATATGTCTAGTAATCAAGCTCATTGAGATGGATGAAAAAGAAAGCTCGGAAAACGACTTGGCAAGGTAGAATCAAGAGAATTGCTCTCACTACAACTATTTATCCCATATGGATGACACAGAATAGAAGGATTTTTTAGAATCTAAGACCACAAGTTGATTGCATTATAAGACGGATTAAAATATACATATACAAAGTTACGTATCCGTGTATCCCCATATTTAAATTCATTTTGAGTCCTTGACATTGGGTTCTTGGCTATTATCGTTTGTACATCTTTATTTTGTTTGCCTAAGTATGTCAAGAGTATTTGTAATCGTCACTTCAACTTTGTTTGCCTAGATATGCTCAATGTATATGTATATGAGTTTTGATCAATAGAATTTTACATTTACAAATAAAAAAATATATCACTTTTTGCTGCTATAGAATAGCATGATCAAGACTCGCGAAAATTGGAGAACAAAATGTCCTGTAATTGGGAATACCGTTGTGACCTCCATGTTTTGTTGTTTATGGTAAAAATCTTGTGACTTGTTTGGGGGAGGGCTCTATCATTATGTGGTGATTGTTGAAAAAATTGTGACTTTCAAAAAGTGATCACACGTGCCTTCGTAATCATTTATTTCACTGTAATATAAAAGTCATGTTTGGTGTACAACACTTTGTGTATAAAGCATGACAATCCCCTCACTTAAGAGGGTCCCACAATCAACATGGGACATGAAGCCCCCTCACAAGTGTATAGTGTTTCGTGGACTATACACTTAGAAAAACCCATAATATAAATGTGACTTTGGAAGAAACAGTGGTGACATCTGATCACAAATTTCTTTAGAAGTCATGGCAGGTCAACAACTTTAAATCCAAATGATTGATTATTGTAAATTTTGATTTCTTTGACCCCTTGGTACTGTTCATTATAAAAAAAATCGTGAAGTATACTCTGTAAAGATATTGTAGGGATTTGAACTGTTCACTATAAAAAAATCGTGAAATATAGTCTGTAAAGATATTGTGGGGATTTGAATTTGAGGAAAAAAAAAGTATAATTACATCTACAATCCGTTAAATTAGCTAACTAATTGTGATTAACTATTCTAATTTATTTTTCATTAAATTATTTCAAAGTTAATAACGTGAATCACAATTTTCGTGTTTCGCAAAGACGAAGATAGTTCTTGACTTTCAAAAGGAAAAATAAAAGGTCCGAACAATGAAATAAAAATAAATTTGTAGTTATTAACTTATTATTATTTGCAAGTGGCGTTTATATATATAAACGCATAATCATAAAGCTCAATTTCCATGATTTTAGGCTAGAGATCTTAGTTTAAAATTTAATTGTTGTAAATTCAATCTTGCGCCATCAACTTGGATGAACCTTTGGCATGATAAGCCATTAGCCATTATAAATTTATAATATGAAAATAAAATAAGAATTAATTTATTTTTATACTTTTATGTAAAGTCAAGAAATTATAATATACATCAAATTTCAAAGTTCGTAATTTGAACGTACTTATCAACGGCTGTATAGCCTACCAAAGTAGTCATAGCTTACGCAACATGATAAGAAGAACATGGCTACACATTATGTCCCTTTGATTTTATTCATATTTTTAATTTTTTTTAATAAATCTCGATAAAATATATAGTTAAAATAAGTTTGAGAAAAATTAATTTATGAAATAAGGGCCTAGCAATGACTATCCCTTTCTGGGTTGAAATAAAAGTGATCAATATTACTTATTAATTTACTTATTTAACATTAATTAGTTGAATTTATAGCAAAACTAGAAATTGTATCGAAAATACTGTTGTAATAAGTGTCTGTTTGTCTCTCTTCAAAATTTTAAATTGTTTTCTATAATATCATTCTCAACAACACATTCACACAATAAAATCTTTTACACACAAATCAATTTTCATTACTTTTTAACCACGCATTATCTAAAAAATACTATAAAAAACTTTTTAATTTTTCAAATAATGAGTGACAAACAGAGACTAAATCTAATCGATAAAATGACACCATGTACAATGGATGCTTAAGATACCATTTATAAAATTTAGTACACTGTCAATTTTAGTTGGTGACAAATTATCATCATAGAGAATCGATGGCACCTTTAGCTCTTATTTGATCGGGATTAAAATCAAATTTTTAATATATTTTAATAGAAATTGTTGAAATGTTTGATTAAAATCGATTTAGGTAGCGTTTTTCCCATTTTCATAAGAATGGGATGTTCCCATTCTTTCCCCATTAAAATAAAAAAATATGACCGTTATTCATCTCATCAA
>NW_019263694.1:3200-14474 GCF_002742605.1 Olea europaea var. sylvestris | reverse complement strand
TTATTAGAATTGTGAAGTTAGGTTGCAAACCCAAGTGCAGGTTGCAAGTAGTAAACTCGGAAGTCCGAGGTCGAACCACAGGGGATTGGAAGGAAATAAACTAGTCTATGAGTAGTGAATAGCGAGGAAATACGATGGAGAAGTCTAGCGTTGGGGGATTCACTTCAGCTAAATGGGTAGAAATTGCTCTTAATCTTTTATTTAACTCATATGGAAATCAACTAAGGAGTGATCTCATACTAAAAGATAAAACATTCATCGCATACTAGTCCATTTGTAGAACATATACTTCAACCAAGTAAGAAGATGAACATTCAAGAACAAAGTGAAAGAATGATTTAGAAATATATAATCTTCAAAGAAAATGAAGGAAACTAGAATATGATGAAGAGGAATTGATGCTCTCAAAATTTTGGCCAAGATCCCCTTTTCTATGCAAAGTAACATCCAAAATGCAAGTGGACAATGCAACTTGTTTCTGTCCAGCTTCAAGACAGTTGGAATATGCAATTTGGTGCCAATTTTTGGATACTTTGTGCAACGAATTTGGACTTATGATCAACAGATTTTGGCCACTTGAGTTAGCTGTTAGTGCAAATATCAGGTTCATTGAATTTTCGTAGCTCGAGATATGTCAAAAACAATGAGTACTGCTACACAGGTAGAAAAGACTCTGCACGGTAATTTTGGCTGCCTTATATTGCGAATTTGACTTCTTTGTAAACATGAAAGTTGTAGATATGATCTTTCCAAACCAACTTGAATTACCGTGGTTTGATGTCCGCAGCTCAAGTTATGATCATTTTACCGACAACTGCTTTTTATTTGAGATAGTTCACTATTCTTGACTTTTTAGCATTTTTTTTCACTTGCTCCACTTGTTCTACCTTAGAAATACATCAAATAAATACTCATTCAAATGTATAATAGTCATGCCGACATGTATTTAAGTACGTATTTCGATTAATTTCATTTTTAACCATGTATTTATGAAAATTGAATTTATGGCAAGAGAATTGAAATTAGAAATTAGCTAATGTGAATTTAAGCAAATTGAATGTAAAAGGGTAAATGATATTTTTTGAAGCACTTTTAGAGACTAATCACACTCTTCAACCAAGATATTGCTAGACTCTAGCAATAAAAATTCAAAAATAGTTCAAATGAAATAGGTTGCCGCATTTGCCTTAGGATTTGAAACAGCTTAACAAAATTCTTCTAAGATTTGCTACCAAAGTATAGTTTAACTTGACCAATGACCAACGTTTATGTGCATAATCAATTCAATCACGTACATCCCTTTTTCAAATTGGACTCATCCCGACCCTCAATGGTCAACTATTTCTCTTTTCTCTCGTAGGATGCACACCCCCAAACTTGATTTTGTAACTATTTTCCCAAGTTGTGATTTCGTGTTATTTATGATTTATTGTAGCTCAACATGATATAAATGAGGATTCTCCTTAATTTTGACTGATTCAACCTCCAAGAATCAACTAAATTTTATCAAAGGTTTAGTTCTATAAAATAAGCGTTTGGGATAACTTAATCAAGGCATGTAGTGCGTCTTCTGTTTCATGCACCTGCTTTTTTTCAAGTTTGTCGTGCGTTTCATGCACATGTTTTTTTCAAGTTTGTTGTGTGTATTCTGTTTCACTTCTATTATTAGTGCAATGTCCCTCATTAAAACACTTATTCTCGAAAATCGATCTTTAACTCAAGATTTTCACCTAATTCTCATCTCATTGGTTAATCCACACAAAATTTAACACACATGGAATCCACAACTATCTCAATGTCTCCCTACAGCTCAACCATCCCAAAACTAGAATTTGTTTAGTAGGAATTTTTTTTTTTTTTTAAATTTTGCTCATAGTTAATTCTACATATTCTATCCATTGTTGGCCTAAACAATATGTGATTTTCATGATTATCGTGCTCAATGTAAATCAATTTAACATGAACAAGCTTCAACTAAATCAAAGCTCCCCATTATGATTCATAACATAAAAACAATTTCAAATAATACCATCATCGGTTGGCAAGAACTTTTTTTTTTTTTTTTAATTCCTTTTCCCCCAACTTAAATGAAACATTGTCCTCAATGTGAAGATTAAATATGTAAAATGTATGAAGGACAGTAAGGAGTAAAATTTTGAGCAAAGGGACAGGTTTTGAACTTTACCTGGAGAGTCTGCATGAACTTAGCTTAAATGAACCTTCAATTTCATTAGAGAGAAAAAGAAAAAGAAAAATGACAATAAAAGAAACACACCTAAAATAAATATACTGTTTATAAAATTGAAAACAAACATACAAAATAAAATAATGAGAAAAGGATATCAATCTTTAGGAATAAAGCAATGGACTCTTCTAATCTAGAGCAATTCTCAAAAAATGGTTTCAAACGATGTCCATTAGCTTTAAAAGTATTTTCATTACTTGGATTTTCAATTTCTACAGCTCCATGTGGGTAAACAGTTTTGACAATGACTAGTCCACTTGGAGCGTAATTTTCTAGGAAATAAACGTAACTTTGAATTGTACAAAAGAACTTTTTGGGAAGGCTCAAAAGTTCTTCTAACAATGTTTTTATCATGAATACCTTCATTCTTTTCCTTGTAAATTCGAAAGTTCTCATAAGCTTCATTTTTGGTTTCTTCCAACTCATTCAGTTGAAGTTTCCTAAGTGAACCTGCCTCATTTAAACTGAAATTAAACATTTTAATAGCCTAATGCAATGTTCCAATTCAACAAGACTGAAGCCATATTAGTTGATAAGGTGACATACCAAGGGGTGTTTTGAAAGCTGTACGAAACCTGAGCATCAGTTGATTGTAAAGATCAATCTTTTCTATTCAGTTGAAGTTTCCTAAGTGAACCAGCCTCGTCTAAACTGAAATTAAACATTTTAATAGCCCAAAATGCAATGTTCCAATTCAACAAGACTTCCCATATTAGTCGATAAGGTGACATTGTATTTTCTTGACAAATATTTTCTTTCAAAAACAATTTTGTGATCATTGTATTTACAAGGAATTGCCTCTACCCATTTAGAAACATAATCAAACATTATAAATAACTTCTGATGCGGATGGATCCATGAAATCAATACCCCCAACTGAATATTTCAATAAGTAGTATGGGTGTCAGTGGCATCATATTTCTATGAGTTATCCTACATAATTTTTGACAACATTCATAAGCTTTACAAAATTCATAAGTCTCTTTGAAAATAGTTGGCCAATAAAATCCAAATTGCAAGATTTTTGCAGCAGTTTTCTTTGAAGAAAAGTGACCACCACATGTTTCAGAATGGCAAAATGCAATTATCTTTTGGATTTCATCAGGGAAAGTATCCTTGATCGATGTTGTTTCAAATGATCCATCACAAGTAAGCCTAAACAAGTGATCAGCTACAACATTCTACCTTTCTTTTCTCAAATGGTGATGTCAAAATTCTTGGAGTAAAAGAATTCACCTAATCAACCTAGGTTTAGCATCTTTCTTAGAGAGAAGATGTTTTAAAGCTGCGTGATCACTAAAAATAACAATTGGTGAGCTAACAAGATATGATCGAAATTTGTCCAAAGCAAACACTACAGCAAGCAATTCTTTTTATGCACATAGTTGACATGAGGTTTTTTAGATATTCTTTAGCTTAAGATAGCTCCAACACAATCACTAGCATCACACTCATTCAAAAGGTAAATGAGGTTGCATGATAGAGGAGCACAAGTGATGTTCTTAAGTTTAGCAAAAGCTAAGAGACAAGACTTAGTCCATTAAAAAGGCATGTCTTCAGATAAGAGTAATCACAATGGTTTAGATATGGCACTAAAGTCTTTGATAAACCTTCTATAAAAACCAGCATTTCCTAAAAAAGATCTTACCTCTTTAACACTATTTAGAGTAGGCAAATTAGAAATCAATTCAGTTTTAGATTTGTCTACCTCAAATCTGTTAGGTGATACAATATGACCAAGTACGATGCCCTTAGTGGTCATAAAATGACATTTTTCCCAGTTGAGCAAAAGATTCTTTTCTTCACACCTAACTAAAACTTTTTGCAAGTTAGTTAAACAATCATCAAATGAATCCCCCAAAACAGTAAATCATCCATGAAAACTTCCAAAGATCTTTCAATCATGTTGCTAAAAGGCATTCTACGATAAGCAAAAGTACCAAAGGGACGTGTGAAAGTCGTCTTTTCTTGGTCCTCAGGTGCAATTTCAATTTGGTTATACTTAGAATCCATCTAGAAAACAATAAAATTCATGTTCTGCCACTCTTTGCCAACATTCGATCCATAAAAGGAAAATGATCTCTCCTCATTAAGTTGCCTTATAGTCGATAGACATGCACCAGTAACTGTTTTAGTTGGAATTAACTCATTTTCTTCATTTTTTACTACAGTAACACTAAATTTTTTTGGTACAACTTGGGGTGGATAGACTATCAGAAATAGGATAAGTATCTAAGAGTTTAATGACTTCATTTATATCAGTTATGGTTTATCCTAAAACATTTTTATACATTTTCAAAGTTTGCAACATCTTTCCTCCTTGGTGTGCATCAAGTTGGGAAGAAATTATTACCAAAAAAATTTTATTTTCACCCAAAAATGAGTATTTCAGATTAGATGGTAGGCTTCTAGTCGAGCTTTGGCATTTGAACACTCGAAATCCATACATAGTTGTGAAAATTTTTAAACTTTAATTTCCAATCACTTGTCTTTTTCTCCTGAAAATAATTCAACAAAGAAATTATATGCGAATTTTTATAATTATCGTTAAATTCAAATTCTTGTGCATTAGATCTCATGTAGCGATAAATTGATAATCAACAAATTGTTTTAATCCAATTCATGCAAATCATTTTTATCTGTTACCTGCATTTGTTAAAAACATTCATTTCGACGGTCATATTTCCAATAAAGAGTTTCAAGATACCATTTCTACAATTTATCAATGCATTTGAAGTAGCAAGAAAGGGACGTCTTAAAATGACCTATAAATGTGCATTTGATGTGTGTCCAAAACAATAAAATCAACAGGATAATAGAATTTATCTATTTGAATTAGAACATCCTCTACAACCCCTCTTGGAACTTTTACTGAACGATCGGCAAGTTGAAGTGTTGTTGCCATTTGTTTACTCTCCCAAACCAAGTTGCTCGTACACAAAAAAGGATAATAGATTAATACTAGCACTAAGATTAAGCAAAGCACGCTAGATCCTATTATTCCCAATCACGCAAGAAATTGTTGGACAACCAGGATCTTTTAATTTAGGTGGTGTGTTTTGTTGAATGATTGAGCACACATTCTCTGTCAAAAAATGCTTTTTGTTGAACATTAAGCTTCCTCTTGATAGCGTGACAAGTCTTTTAAAAATTGTGCCTATGAAAGAACTTGTTTGATTGCATCCAATATTGTATGTTAATTTTGACTTGTTTGAAAAGTTCAAAAATTTCAGAATTATGATTGAGTTTTGAAATTGGTTGCAATCTTTGAGGAAATGGAGTTGGAATGAGACATTTTTCAACACTAGGTTCAGAAATGATTTTTTCCTCAATTTTGGAAACATCATTTTCTTGCTTTGAAGTCGCATCCGATTTTAGTTCTTTGAAAGGAATAGTTTTGTCAATAATATCTCCACTACGAAGAGTTGTGATGGAGTTGACATTCAGAGGAACTCTAGCAAATACATTAAAACATTTCTCTTGAGAACGCAAAGAAGATGTCAATGAAGAAAGTGTGTTCTTGATTTCATTGATGGCTTGTGAAGTTTGATTATTAATGTTTGCTTGTCGGGCATGAATGACTGCAATGTTTCCTTGGGAGTTTTTCTCCATTGTTGATTATATGTTTCTGATAATGGAGAAAGAAAAGGCTTTTTAAAAGTGTTTAATGAAACGATCATGTAAAACTTCTTTGAAAACTGGGATGTTAGGATAATCATGCGTCGAATGCCCAAAAGTTTCACAAAATGCTACAAATTTCATCATTTTGCTGGGTTTAACTTCCTTTACTTTCCTTAATTCCATAGCTTCAACCTTTCTAGACAAACTAACAATCCTAGCATTTAGATGATCTTGACTCAATTGATATTTTCCCCCACCAGAACTAGCTCCTATCAAGTTTTCGATTGATTTTACTATTTGCCAAGATTGAGAATTTTCCGCTAGATGATTTTAAAATTCTAAAGCTTCATCCTCATCTTTATCTAAAAATTCACCATTGCACATCGTTTCTACAAATTGTTTTGTTTAGGCCCTCATAAAAGAAACTTATGGCACGCCATTTTTCAAAACCATGATTTGGGCATGTATTTAACAAATTTTTAAATCTTTCTAAACATTGAAAGTACGTTTCATTGGTTTTTTGAGAAAAATTTTGGATTTATCTTTTCAAAGCATTAGTTTTATGTGCTCCAAAAGAAATTCTTCAAAAACCCACTTTGCATTTCTTGCAATGCGATACCTAGGCTTTATCTTTTTTAGAGAAAAAGGAAACAATTTCAACTTAACAATTTCATTGGGACAAGTTTGATTGTTAAATTTGGCACAAGTGATTCAAATTCTTTAAGATGTAATACCTTCGGATTCTAAGCCATGAAAATTAGGAAGTAATGGAATTATACCCGGCTTGAATTGAAAATTATTAGCATTAAGAAGGAAAATAAAACATGAAGTAGCAGAATTTCGAGGAGGTTGCAAGTGATTATACGCATGGTTCGTGCTTGTTGGTTTTCATTTTCATCATGTACGCTTTCATTATCAGCCATGGTGGAAGATGTGAGTGCGTGTTGTCAAATAAATTACTAAAGAAAGTTTTACAATTGATTTAACTAAACAATGAAAATTAAATTCACGATACGAATATGACATAAAATAACATAAAATAGCTGTAAAGAACAAAAATTAGGTGGCATGGAACCATATAATAAATGATAGGCAGTTCGGGAGGCTTGGCCTTCCCTTTAAAGAAAGAAAATAAACAGAAAATAAAAAAAAAAAATGAAGGAGACGAGGCCTTCCTTTAAAGTAAAAAGTAACTAAAGTAATAAGATCGAAAAAGGAACGAGTGTACCTAATTTATGAAGATTATGAAAGAGAAGAAAACCTCACAGAAAGTAGCAGAAAATAATCCTTGACGCAAATTCTTGGCAACGGCCCCAAAATTTGCTATAACGTTATCGCAAACCGCAAGTTGTCACAAGCAGTAAACTCGGAAGTCCGAGGTCGAATCACAGGGAAATCAACTAAGGAGTGATCTCATATGGAAGATATAACATTGATAGCAAATATACTAAAAGATAGATTTTGATAATTGTTTGAGAGAATATGTCAAAATAAGTTGTTGGTGTGTAGATTGTCTAAGCATTTATTGTGCTAAAATTTGTCAACAATAAATCAAAAGTCTTTAACAAACCAAAATCATTTGTGGAATACTTCAACCAAATAAGAAGATGAACATTGAAGAACAAAGTGCTTTGATTAAAGGCATTCACCAAAGTTTTACCCCTCTAGCTAATGGTTTAGAAATACATAATGTAATGTTACAAAGAAAATGAAGGAAACTAGAATATGATGAAGAGGAATTGATGTTCTCAAAATCTTGGCCAATGTGGGCAAAGGAACATCCAAAATGTAAGTGAAAAATGCAACTTGTTTCTGACTTCAAGACAGCTGAAAAATGCAATTTGGTGCCAATTTTCAGGTACTTTGTGCAGCGAATTTGGACTTATGATCAATAGATAAATTGTTGCCACTTGAGTTAGCTTTTCATTAATGCAAATATCAGGTTCATTGGATCTCTATGAGGAGGATATGACAAAAACAATAAGTGCTGCTTCATAGGTAGAAAAGTTGTATCCGGCAGGTGTCAAGCTGGACTTTGCACGTAATTTCGGCTACCTTATGTTGCGAATTTATCTTCTTGGTAAACATGAAAGTTGTAGATACATATTTTATCCAAACCAACTTGAATCACCGTGATTTAGTCTGCAGCTCAAATTATGATCATTTTACCGACAATTGCTTCTTGCTTGAGACGTTTCAATTATTCTTGACTTTTCAACATTTTTTTCCACATGCTTCACTTGTTCTATCTTAGAAATACACGTGAAATACTGATATACTCCTTCAAAAGAGAGTTGAAAATTAGTGATTAACATTAGTGGTTTTTCATTAATTTCAGTTCTCTTGCCGTAAATTCAATTTCCATAATAAATACATGGTTAAAAATGCAATTAATTGAAATACGTATTTAAATACGTCGGCATGAGTATTATATGTATTTCCAATTTAGACTAACAAGTGGAGCAAGTGGAGGAAAAAATCAACAAAAGTCAAGAATCAGTGACATCAAGCAAGAAGCAGCTGTCGGTAAAATGATCATAACTTGAGCTGCAGACATTGAGACTTGGGTTGGAAAGATAAGGCATGTCTACAACTTTCATGAAAGCAAGAAGTCAAATTCGTATCACAAGGCAGCCAAAATTATCGTGCAAAGTCCAGCTTGCCAGATGTAACTTTTTAACTTGTGAAGCAGCACTCATTGTTTTTGTCATATCTGGAGTTATATTAGATTCAATGAACTTGATATTTGCACCAATGGAAAGCTAACTCAAGTGGCAATAATTTATCTGTATCACAAGTCCAAATTCGCTGCACAAAGTATCTAAAAATTGGTATCGAGTTGCATGTTCCAGCTGTCTTGAAGCTGACAAAAATAAGCTGGATGTTCCTTTGCCTATAAAGGGGGACCTTGACCACGATTTTGAAATCATCAATTCCTCTCCATCATTCTAATTTTCTTCATTGTAACATTAATGTCTTTTTAAACCATTAACTAGACTAGGGGTGAAACTTTGGTTAATGCGTAGTATTGTCTTCATTGTTCATCTTCTTACTTGATTTGTTAAAAACTTTGATTTATTGTTGACATTTGGAATTCTTAGATAATCTCTACATATTCCTAGATAATCTCTACAATTATCAAACAATTATCAAGATCAATGTTTTATCTTCCATATTTCATATGAGTTAAATAAAAGATCAAGAGTAATTTTACTCATTTATTCGAAGTGAATCCCAGTGCAAGATTTTCTCCATTATATTTCCACTAACCATTTATCACTCATAGAATAGTTTATTTCCTTCCAATTCCCTGTGACAATAAATGGGTAGAAATTGCTCTAGCTAATTAATCGAAATACATACTAAATATGTGTCAGCATGAGTTACTTTTGAAAGATTATTTATTACATTTCACATGTAATAGGAAAAAAATGTTGAAAGTCTCAAATAAGCAAGAAGCAGCTGTCGTAAAATGATCATAACTTGAGCTGCGAACATCGAACCACGGTGAAAGATAAGACATCTACAACTTTCATGTTTTGCAAGAAGTCAAATTTGTATCACAAGGCAGCCAAAATTATCGTGCAAAGTCCAGCTTGTTACCGTGTAAAATTACTCATTGTTTTTGTCATATCCAGAGTTATAGAAATCCAATGAACCTCATATTTGCACTAATGGAAAGATAACTCAAATGACAACAATTTATTTGTTGATTATAAGTCCAAATTCGTTGCACAAGGTATTTGAAAATTGACACAAATTTGCATAATCTAGCTGTCTTGAAGTTGGACAGAAACAAGTTGATTGTCCACTTGCATTTTGGATGTTCCTTTGCTTATAAAAGGGGACCTTGGGGAATGTGTAGTAGTCTTTAAAATCTTTCATTTTGTTCTTTAATGTTCATCTCTTACTTGGTTGAATATGTTCTATATTTGGTTTTGGTTTGTTTTTGATTTATTGTTAACAATTTTGACATAATAAATGCTTAGATAATCTCTACTTACCAACAACTTATTTTGACATATTTTATCAAACAATTATCAAGATCTATCTTTTAATATATTTATGATCAATGTTTTATCTTCCATATTTTTCATATGAGTATATAAAAGATCAAGAGTAATAGAATACCCATTTATCTGAAGTGAATCTTCAGTACTCTAGTGTTCTTCTCCATCGTATTTCCACCAACCATTTACTACTCGTAGAATAGTTGATTTCCTTCCAATTCCCTGTGGTTCGACCTCGGACTTCTGAGTTTACTACTTACGACAACCTGCACTTGGGTTTGCAACCTTAAAGTTGTAGCAAGTTTTTGGCGCCGTTGCCGGGGGATTTGCGTCAAGGATTATTTTATGCTACTTTCCATGAGGTTTTCTTCTCTTTTATAATCTTCATAAATCTTCTCTTAAAGGAAGGTCGAGCGAGCTTCCCGATTTGCCGTTTCTTTATTATATCCGGCTATGCTTGTTCTTTACATTATTTATATGGTTGGCTGTGCCACTTAATTTTCGTTTTTTATATCTATTTTATGTTATTTTATGAATTGGTATCGTGAATTTAATTCTCATCGTTTAGTTAAAGATAATTGTGAAACTTTCTTTAGTAATTTATTTGACTTACCTCAATATTCACTCACATCTTCCACCATGGCTGATCGAACCATGCGTGATTACTTGCAACCTCCTCGAAATTCTCTGCTCCTTCATGTTTCATTTTCCCCCTTAATGCTAATAATTTTCGATTCAAGCCGGGTATGATTCTATTACTTCCTAATTTTCATGGCTTAGAATCCGAAAGTCCATATTTGCATCTTGAAGAATTTGAGGACTTATGTGCCAACGATCAAACTTGTCTGAATGAAATTGTTAAGTTTAAATTGGCTTAACTCTTTAAAACCTAGGTCGATTGGCATGGCGAAAACATCATGGTTATGAAAAATGGCGTACCATAAGTTTCTTTTATCCTCCCTAACTCCTGAAACAAAACAATTTGTAAAAATCATCGCAATGGTGAATTTTTAGATAAAGATTAAGCTTTAGAATTTTTAGATCATTTAACTGAAAATTCTCAATCTTGGCAAGATGACAATCTAAATACTAGGATTGCTAGTTTGTCTAGAAAGGTTGAAGGTACATGACATCCCAGTTTTCAAAAGTTTTACATGATCAAGCCACTGCTATGAACACTTTTAAAAAGCCTTTTCCTTCTCCATTCTCAGAAACATATAATCAACAATGTCTTAATCATCCCAAGAAAAGATGTTTCCAAAATTGAGGAAAAAATCATTTCTGATCCTAGTGTCGAAAATTGTCCCATTCCTACTCCATTTCCTCAACGATTGCAACCAATTTCAAAACTCAACCGTAATTCTGAAATTTTTGAACTTTTCAAACAAGTTATAAAAT